>NC_053436.1:56393766-56633256 GCF_007990345.1 Gossypium hirsutum | reverse complement strand
ACTTGGTGACTCTGAAAATGGCATGTATAGACTATCCTTTTGTTGTTGGTCATGTACCCTTCTGTTTTGTGTAAATTTGGATAGCCATGCGAAAATGGCTTAAATATACTTTGATCATAGCATTATAATCGTTTTGTATGTTGTCCGTCGAGAGGTATGGAAATGTGGTAACGGTTAGCCATGGGAATGGTCATTCATGATCACTTTTGGTATATGTATGACAAACTCTAGTTGATCCATGGAGGATCATGAAATAGGTAAAGTTTACCTTAAAAATAGATGCTGATAGCACAGTGACGTGAATGTGAAAAATCACTAAAAATAGTAAGAATGGAATTAATAGTGAATAAATTATGTAATCGAACCTTGATGACTCTATTTTCATAGGAAAGTAACGAAATGACCATATGAATAGTATGTTAAGAGATATTTAAGTTTTCGTGAGACAGGGCCAGAACGGTTTCTGGATTCCCTGTTCCGACTTTGGAAATTCATTATAAATAACCAGAGATAATTAGAAGTCATGCCATATATGCATAGATTCCTTTTTGAGTGTAGTTTCTATGGAAATAAACGACATCAGTATTGAATCCTGTACAGGGAGATATATAAGTCGTAATGCGCAAAGGGCAGTGTAGTCGATCCTGTAACAGGGGAGAATTTAACTAATAAACTGTACCAATTGGCCCGACAAAAAATTCTATAAAAAAATATGTAGATGGAAATATGAGTCTAGTTCAGGGAAAATCACGAAACTGATTTCAAGTTGTGAAACTCAAGATATGATTTTTAAGGTGACAGAGACACAGTTAGCCAGCTGTCTGGAAATTTTAAAATGGACTGCGATAGTAAGCGAATTTAGTCTGTGAACCCCTCGTGTCCGACTCCGGCAACGGTCTCGGGTATGGGGTGTTACATAAAACTAATCCAATCATAAGAAGAAAATCGAGCTTACAAAACATGTGGCCACTCCGAATCCCTCTCAGCAAAAAGTCCACTATGGTTGGGGTTACCTGCACGGATAAAATTAAGGGGTGACTTTGGAAAACTCAGTGTGTAAAATAACCCAACCATAGTCCAGATCAGTTCAAACCACAGAAACAGATTAAGTTGGGCCTTAGCCCTATGTAGAATTCAGAATGAAGCCCATAGGCCCATAACAGAAACAAAATAAATATATCCTGTATGCAGAAATCCCAACCCATATCCATCCGTATACACCCCCGTGCCAACCTTACACCATGCGGGGAGACTACTCAACCCACCCATCCATTACACATCACAAAATTTGCAGCATGGCTGCCAGAATAGATATTGTGACAAAGTCACCAGATACAGATATTGTGGCAGAGCCACCAGAAACAGATATTTGTGGCAGAGCCACCAGATTAGATATTTTTGGCAGAGCCACCAGAACGCTTCCTCCATCAATATAACCCATATCCCATGCAACAGATATACATGTCATGGCATACAACAAACAGAATCAGAATATCATGCATTTCAGTCAAAATTAACCTTAAGGGTATAATGGTGATTTTCATACTTAGGGGTATTTTAGTAAATTTAACTATCTTAGGGTTTACACTCATATTACCGCCATTACCACATTAACAGGAACACTTACCGAGCGTTTTTACCAAATTAGGCCCGTTGGCCCATTAACCCGATTTCGCCCATTAAGCCCAAATATATCGAAGTGCACGAAATTGTGTACTCTGTAATCATACCACTTGTGATTACCAAAATTAACAACCAAACCATCCCACGAGCGCTCGCACGCTCGCAAGTTCACAATATGCCAGCTTTTTGGCATTTCGGCTTTCCAGCTTTTGCCGATCTAGTCTATGAGTGGGTGTCATTTACATACATGATTTGTGACAACTGCTACCAAAATCTCCCACGATATGCTACAATCGTCACTAGACATATCAGATCCAAAATACAATGGCAACCACCATAAACTTACTTACCATAATCGGCCATCAATACCTATGGCCCTTGAGATCCTACCTTTGCCAAAACTAGAGACTAGATCTAGATCTAGATCTAGTCGTTCCACTTGTCCAAGCCTTGATCAGCAGCCTCTAGATCACACTAACACCAAAACAAATCAATTGTTACAACCCTTAGAGCCTTAAGCTCCAATCGACAGCCTCCTTATGCCTTTAGGGTTTCAACTTTTCTAAAACCCGAAATAAAGAATAGATTTGAGTTACTACCTCAGGTTCTTTCAACCAAAACGATTCCACTTCAATTTCTACTCAGATCTGATGCAGATCCAGCCCTTAAACACTAGTAGAAATTGAATCTTAGAGATCTAAAGATTCAGCTATACGTCCCTAAAAACTATGGTGTTTTCGGCTTTTGGAACTGTGAAGAGGAAGATGATTTGGTATGGTGGCTTTTGTAGTGGTATTGCCGACAGGGGTTGAGGTTTAGAGGATGTGAAAATTGGCCAAAAGAGATGAAGAAAATAGGAAGATTTTGACTAGAAGAAATCGACACAAGAAACAACTTTCGAGATTTCGGCTTTTATGGCAATCGGCTATAGAGGTTTAGAAAAGAATGGGAATGAAAGAGGAGATGAGTAGAATGGTAGAAATGTTTCGGCCAGAGAAGAAAAGAAGGAGAAAAAGAAAATAGAAGAAGAGAGAAGAAGAGAAGGAAGAATTCGGCACTCAAGAGATCTAACTTTGCGTTTTTTCAGCTTTTTGCGACACTGAGAAGAGAATAGAATGAAAGTGAAGGCTCTAGGTACCCTAATTCGGCAAAACAAAAAGAAAATAAAGCTTGCCCTAATGGTCAGTCAAACCCATAACCCAACCTTCCTAAAGCCCTAGCTGAATTTCCACTTAAGCTCTATCACATGCCCGACATATGCACACAAAAATAAAAGTAACAACACACTTACCTTGTGACTTAAACTCTAGATCCCCCTAATCATCCACACGTCACTCCCCAAACACCTAGGTGGTGCCACTTACCACTTTACCACAGATCTTTTTGTGTCCTATTTTACCACCTCAATTTTAAAAGCCCATATCGCCAGAACCCTCTCTCTCCAAAATTAAAATTCAGGAATTGCCTCGAATTAAATTTACTCTTAGGCCTTTTAAAGGCCCACCAACATACTCATACCCACACCAGACAGTTGAAACACAGTATTTCTAAAATTCATTGAAAATTATAGAAATCCAGAAAATTAGGGCGTTACAACTCTACCCTCCTTAAAGAAATTTCGTCCTCGAAATTTACCTGATTCAAACAGATAAGGGTATTGTTGTCGCATCGCCTCTTCTAGCTCCCAAGTAGCTTCCTCTCTGCCATGATTACTGTAAAGTACTTTTACCAAGGGAACTGACTTCCTAGTTAGAACCTTAACATCACGATCCAGTATCTGCACAAGCTCTTCTTCGAAAGTCAAATCAGGCCGCACTTCAACCTCTGCAACCGGTACGACATGAGTAGGGTTAGAATGATATCGCCTTAACATGGAGACGTGGAAAACATGGTGAATCCTGTCTAACTCCCGAGGTAATTCCAATTGGTAAACCACAGGACCTACTTGCTTAAGAACCTGATAAGGCTCAATGAACCACAAACTAAACTTGCCCTTCTTACCAAACCTTAATATCTTCTTCCAAGGTGAAACCTTCAAAAAGACCATCTCACCCACTGACTACTCAATCTACTTACGCTTCAAATTTGCATACAACTTTTGCCTATCAGGTGCTTCCTTTAACCGATCTTTGATTATTCTCACCTTATCCTCAATATTCGCTACCAACTCAGGTCCAAGAACCTGTCGTTCCCCCAATTCGGTCCAACAACTAGGTGTACGACACCTACGTCCATACATCGTTTCATATGGTGCCATTCAGATACTCGACTGATAACTATTGTTATACGCAAACTCTGCCAACGGCAAGTAATCCTCCCAACTACCTCGAAAGTCGATAACGTATCCCCTCAACATCTCTTCCAAAATCTGAATAACCCTTTCCTACTAACCATCCTTTTGAAGATGAAAATCCGTGCTAAAGTTCAATCGCGTTTCCAGCGCCTCATGCAACTTTTTCCAGAACCGAGATGTGAACCTAGGATCTCGATCAGAAATAATCAATACCAGCACTCCATGAAGTCGCACAATCTCTGCCACGTACAATTTAGCTAACTTCTGAAATGAATAGTCAGTGCGGACAGGTATGAAATGAGTAGACTTGGGCAACCTATCCACAATCAGCCAAACTGAGTCCTTCTTCGTCGATGTCAATGGTAGCCCACTCACAAAGTCCATGGTTAACCTCTCCCATTTCCAAAGTGGTATCTATACTGGCTGCAAAAGTCCGGAAGGTAGTTGATGTTCAGCTTTCACCTACTGGCATGTCAGCCATTTCCCCACAAACTCCGTTACTTCTCACTTAAGCCCAGGCCACCAATACAATTCTCGCAAGTCGTGATACAACTTATTCCCTCCAAGATGCATAGCACAAAGTCCTCCATAAGCTTCTTTCAATATTGACTGCCTTAAGTCAGAGTCCTCCGGAATGCAAACTCTCCCTCGGAAACACAGAACTCCTTCACTATTCAATCTAAACTCAGAAGTTTCCCCTTTTCAACTTGTTGGAATCGAGAACCTAAAGACTCATCCTTCAACTGCTTTTCCTTAATCTGATCCACCCGGGCTGGCCTTACTTGCAACTCAGCCAACAAACTACCATCATCATATAGACTCAAACGAGCAAACATTACTCTCAGATCAAATACAGCTCTACGGCTAGGGCATCAGCTACCACATTTGCCTTGCTTGGGTGATACTCAATCGAACAGTCATAATCCTTAAGCAACTCTATCCATCTCCGTTGCCTAAGGTTCAACTCCTTCTGAGTCAGCAAGTACTTGAGACTCTTATGATCCATGTAAATGACACACCTTTCTCCGTACAGGTAGTGTCTCCAAATCTTAAGTGTAAAGATTACTACTGCCAATTCAAGTTCGTGAGTAGGATAGTTCACCTCGTGAGGCTTAAGTTGTCGCGATGCTAAGCAACCACCTTACCCTCCTGCATCAACACAGAGCCCAAACTCACATGTGATGCGTTACTATACACGGTAAAATCCTTCCCAGGCTCTGACTGAATTAATACAGGTGCCTCGGTCAAAACTTCCTTCAACCTCTCAAAAGCTTCCTGTTGTTTCTCGGTCCAAACAAACGGTGCTCCTTTCCTTATAAGCTTTGTCAAAGGTGCTGCTAACACAAAAAAACCTTCCAAAAACCTTCTGTAATACCCTGCCAAACCCAGGAAACTCTGAATTTCTGACACCGACCTAGGTGGCTTCCACTCCAGAATCGCTTCAATCTTTCGAGGGTCCACCTTGATCCCCTCAGCAGAGACAACATGACCTAGGAAGGTTACCTCCCTCAACCAGAATTCACACTTACTGAATTTCACATAAAGTTCTCTCTCTCTCAATACTTGCAGCACAATGCGGAGATGTTTATCATGTTTCTCTTCAGTTTCAGAATACACCAGAATATCGTCAATAAAAACGACCACGAACCGGTCCAAGAATGGTTGGAATACCTAATTCATCAGATCCATAAATGCTGCAGGAGCGTTCATCAACCCAAATGGCATAACCAAAAACTCGTAATGACCATACCGAGTCCTGAATGTCGTCTTATGAATATCCACCTCCTTGACCCTTTATTGATGATATCCAGATCGAAGATCAATCTTGGAAAATACTGAAGCTCCTCTAAGTTGGTCAAACAAGACGTCGATTCTTGGCAGAGGGTACTTATTCTTCATCGTCAGTTTGTTCAACTGCCGATAATCGATGCACATCCGCATCGTCCCATCCTTCTTTTCACAAAAAACACCGGTGCTCCCCACGGGGACACACTCGGCCTAATAAAGCCTCTATCCAACAACTCTTGAATCTGTGCTTTCAGTTCCACTAACTCCTTCGGTGCCATCCTGTATGGTGCAGGCAACAAGTCAATTCCAAACTTGACTTCTTGGTTCGGAGGCAATCCCGGGAGCTCTTCTGGAAAAACATCTTGGAACTTCTTAATGGTTCTAACTTTATCCACCGTCAGACCCTTAGTCTCCGACTGACTCACAAATGCTAGATAAACCTCACAACCCTTACGAATCCACTTCTCGGCACTCAATGCTGACACCACATTGGACAAATAATCCCTTCGCTCACCTATCATCATAATCTCTTCACCCTCAGCGGTCTTTAACACCATACGCTTAGCTGCACAGTCTAGAGTTACCCTATGCTTAACAAGCCAATCCATCCCTAGAATAAGGTCGAATTATCCGAATGGTAACTCAATCAAGTCTCCAGAGAAAGTCTTTCCTTGAGTTTCTAAAGGCACGTCTCTATAGAGTTTGTCTACCCTAGCCGAGTGGCCTAAAGGACTTAGTACAGATACCCCACTTACAGTCTCCTCGGAGTGCACACCCAACGACCCAGATATGGCACATGCAACATACGAATGAGTAGATCTAATATCTATCAAAGCAGTGTATGGCATGCTAGAAATCAAGAATGTACCAGTTATGACGCCGAGCGCATCACCATCCTCTCGGCGACGAGCTATATACACCAATGCTGGCTATCGAGCCTCAGCATTTCTGACCCCTCTATCGGGTACTCCTCAACCCCGACCATTTCTATTACCGCCCCTACCTTGTCCACGTCCTCTCGGTGGTTGTGGTCCACCTCTCACCGGTTGAGCAACCCTCCATTCTGTAACTTGAACCTGATCTATTTTCTGCGGACAGTCATTTACTTTATGCTCCATAGATCTGCACCAGAAACAATCACCAGAATGTTTCCTACACTCGCCCAGATGTACCTTACCACAGTCCCCACAAACTTGTGGTCTAACAACATTCATCGGAACTGCTCGAACTGGCTCTTCTACTCTTTCCTTTTAGCACTCCTATTTACACCATGCGAGGGTCCGGAATCCCTCCAAAATTAGTTTTGATCCTTTTCACGATTCTGTCTTTCAGTACGCTTCACCTCCTCAGCTATATTAGCTTTCTCCACCAAAGCAGCAAAGTCTCGCTCCCTCTGCGGAGCAATTAGCACCTTAAGTTTATCTCTAAGACCATCCTCGAAGTGCACACTATGTTCATACTCCGTAGCAACTATCCTAACGGCATACCGACTCAGCCTCAGAAACTCAGCCTCGTACTCAGTAACCGTTTTACCCCCTTGAACCAGATTCAGAAATTCTTTCCTGCGGGCATCCACATAACTTTCCCCAACATATTTTCCCTTGAAGACAGTCTTAAATAGCTCCCAAGTCACCCTGTCAGTAGGGGCCCCATCTCTCACAGTGAGCCACCACTGATAAGCCTCATCCCGTAGCAATGATATGGTTCCCTTCAACTTCTGCTCTACGGAATAGTCTAAGTCATCCATAATCCGTTCCGTAGCCTCTAACCAATACTCAGCCACATTCGGGGCTACACTAGATACGCCCCTAAAGATCTCCGCCCCATTAGCCTAGAGTCGCTCGGAAATAGATCTTCGAATTCCGTTACCCGTACTTGCCCCGGCAACCCTTTTCAGAGCACGAAGCATTGCCTGAGATAGAGCGTCATCCCCGGTAACTCGATCATGAGACTCCACTTCTGTTGCCGGTGGTACCTGTGCATCTGTCGCCGACATATGTCCTGAAGACGAAGACCTAGCCTGTGCACTACCTCAGCCACGTCTACGGCCCCTTCCACGAGCTGCTCTCGTACTCATGTCGTATTATCTAATTACGAATTTTATGTATCAATTAAATATTTCAGTGTTTATTATAGATGTTTTATGAACAGACAGTAATTCAGAGTTTTGGTTTTCGCAAAATCGTAGCCTAGCTACAGTCTTTAGTCTACTAATCCAAAAATTTCTACAGTTCCATCATCACCCTTACTAGAGTATCATAATAAGGTTTTAGTACAGGCATATAGCTGATTATTCAGAAATATTTAGAAGAATTCAAAATGATACTTATAGACTTGGGCCAAAGATTCGGTGCACCACACACTCTGAATCAAATTTTAGAAAATCGGATATGCTACCCTTGAAATAATTTATTTGTAGGAAGAAAATCTAAAACTTTTTTTTGAAACCCATTCCACAGCCGAGTTGTTGCAACTTGGCTCTGATACCACTAAATGTAACACCCTAAACACGGCCTAGACGTTACGGCCGAATCCAGTGTGTCACATTGAAGCCCTACTGTATAGGTCATGTTTTACTTAAAATCTTTCTTAGTGATTTACGGGTATTTTCGTTATAGATTAAAGTGAATAGAAGCGGTGCACCAGGTAGGACGCCGAAAAAAAGAGGAGGTGAGTCTATTAGACTACTTAAGTACCAAGCTCTCCACGGATCCACTCCTAGACATGCACACAGCCATTGCCACACTTTAACTGAATGATTGTTCAGAAAAAACCATTTTATTTTAAGCCTTTGAAAACACTTATTAATTTTTGAAAACGTTTTCATTTCGGAAGCTTTATCTTGTTTCACGATATTTTGAAATCAGGTAATCTCTTTTAAAAACGCGCCCTAGAGCTATTTAATTTCAAACATTTAAATCCATATCATGCCTAAGCTAATAATCAAACTAAAGCAATTAAAAATAATTAAAGCGGCCTCATTACAACTTAAAACCCAAAGCAATTCAAGTAAATGAAACTAATCCAGTCATAAGAAGGAAATTGAGCTTGCAAAACATGTGGCTACTCCGAATCCCTCTCAGCTCCAAGTCCACTATGGTTGGGGGTTACCTTCACGGATAAAATTAAGGGGTGAGTTTGGAAAACTCAGTGTGTAAAATAACCCAACCATAGTCCAGATCAGTTCAAACCACAGAAACAGATTAAGTTGGGCCTTAGCCCTATACAAAATTCAGAATGAAGCCCATAGGCCCATAACAGAAACAGAACAGATATATCTTGTATGCAGAAATCCCAACCCATATCCATCCGTATACACCCCCGTGCCAACCTTACACCATGTGGGGAAACTACTCGACCAACCCATCCACTACACGACATAAAATTTGCAGCATGGCTGCCAAAACAGATATTGTGACAGAGTCACCAAATACAGATATTGTGGCAGAGCCACCAGAAACAGATATTTGTGGTAGAGCCACCAGATCAGGTATTTCTGGCAGAGCCACCAGAACGCTTCCTCCATCAATATAACCCATATCCCATGCAATAGATATACATGTCATGGCATACAACAAACAGAATCAGAATATCATGCATTTTAGTCAAAATTACCCTAGGGGTATAATGGTAATTTTCATACTTAGGGGTATTTTAGTAAATTTAACTATCTTAGGGTTTACACTCATATTACCGCCATTACCACATTAACAGAAACACTTACCGAGCGTTTTTATCGAATTGAGTCCGTTGGCCCATTAACCCGATTTCGGCCCATTAAGCCCAAATATACCGAAGTGCACGAAATTGTGCACTCTGTAATCATATCGCTTGTGATTACCAATATTAACAACCAAACCATCCCACGAGCGCTCGCACGCTCGCAAGTTCACAAAGTACCGGCTTTTCGACATTTCGGCGATCTAGTCTATGAGTGGGTGTCGTTTACACACCTGATTTGCGACAACTACTACCGAAATCTCCCACAATATCCTACAATCGTCACTAGACATATCAGATCCAAAATACAATGGCAACCATCATAAACTTACTTACCATAATCGGCCATCAATACCTATGGCCCTTGAGATCCTACCTTTGCCAAAACTAGAGACTAGATCTAGATCTAGATCTAGTCGTTCCACTTGTCCAAGCCTTCGATCAGCAGCCTCTGGATCACACTAACACCAAAACAAATCAATTGTTACAACCCTTAGAGCCTTAAGCTCCAATCGACAGCCTCCCTATGCCTTTAGGGATTTCGGCTTTTCTAAAACCCAAAATAAAGAATAGATTTGAGTACCTATCTCAGGTTCTTTCAACCAAAATGATTCCACTTCAATTTTTGCTCAGATCTGATCAGATCCAGCCCTTAAACACTAGCAAAATGGAATCTTAGAGATCTAAAGATTTGGCTATACGTCCCTAAAAACTATGGTGTTTTCGGATTTTAGAACTGTGAAGAGGAAGATGATTTGGTATGGTGGTTTTTGTAGTGGTATTGCCGATAAGGGTTGAGGTTTAAAGGATGTGAAATTGGCCAAAAGAGATGAAGAAAATAGGAGGATTTTGACTAGAAGAAATCGGCATAAAAAATAACTTTCGAGATTTTGGCTTTTATGGTAATCAGTTATAGAGGTTTAGAAAAGAATGGGAATGAAAGAGGAGATGAGTAGAATGGTAGGAATGTTTCGGCCAGAGAAGAAAATGAAAAAAAGAAAATAGAAGAAGAGAGGAGAAGAGAAGGAAGAATTCGGCACTCAGGAGATCTAGCTTTGCGTTTTTTTAGCTTTTTGCGACACTAAGAAGAGAATAGAATGAAAGTGAAGGCTCTAGGTGGCTAACCCTAATTCAGCAAAAAAAGAAAAAGAAAATAGAGCTTGCCCTAATGGCCATTCAGAGCCATGGCCCAACCTTCCTAAAGCCCTATCCGAATTTCCACTTAAGCTCTATCACATGCCCGGCATATGCACACAAAAATAAAAGTGACAACACGCTTACCTTGTGACTCGAACTCTGGCTCCCTCTAACCATCCACACGTCACTCCCCAGACACCTAGGTGCCACCACTTGCCACCTTACCACAAATCTTTTTGTGTCCTATTTGACCACCTCAATTTTAAAAGCCCATATCGCTAGAACCCTCTATCTCCAAAATTAAAATTCAGGAATTGCCTCGAATTAAATTTACTCTTGGGCCTTTTAAAGGCCCACCAACATATTCAGACCTACACCAAACAGTCGAAACACAGTATTTCTAAAATTCATTGAAAATTATAGAAATCTCGAAAATCCCAAAAATTGGGGTGTTACAAAATAAGTGCTTCTCGGGAGGCAACCCGAGCACTAACTGTATATTAACTTCTTTAAAAATTTAGTCTTCAGCATCTAACTTACTAACGGAGCTCTTGAACACAGGTTTTCATAGAGACATGGCCAAGCACATGGGCATGCTTATGGCTGTGTTAAAATAGGACAAGGATTTCCCAAAACACGGGCTGCAATAAAATGCCACGGCCTTGCGGCATGGCTGTGGTCGAGCCTGCCAAAACAACATGGGCGTGCGACATGCCAGTGTCTCATACCCGTGGCTGAACCTGTTAGATTGACACGGGCGTGGGGATTTCCCACACGGGCATGGGAGAAGCGAACGAAGCTAGACACGATCGTGCAACACGACCGTGTGAACCCATATGCCCGAGGTACACAGGCGTGGGACAAATTTCAGATGCGCCCAAATAAGGGAACACGAGTGTGTACCATGGCCGTGTGGCCAAAAATCTATAAATACCCTTCACTATTTGCTTTCTCCCCCATTTGAAAACCCTAACCCTAGTCGCTGCAAGTTCACACGGCCTCCCTGCCATGCCCGTGCGCTGCCTCCAACTTCATTTTTGACATCCATTCTCCCCTTTCTAGCGTTTGTTTACTCTTTCCCCTGTAATTACACTCATTTATAATGCTATTCATCTTAGTAGTCTATATTTTTCATGTCATTTTTATTTTCTATCACACAAATTTCATTTATAGGACAAGTCATCATCTTTTTCATGTCCAAATTCCTACTCATTACATGATTTACCTACTCCATTTAATTAGTTAGAAATGAATATCCATGGTTAGGAAAGTTGAAATAATCATGCCTTTTGTATTGACAGTTCTATTCATTCATATAGTAATGTGCATTCCATTCTTTGCCATTTTACTTATATCACCATGCTAGTGCCACAAAAATATACCATTGAACTTATCGTTTTTAGTTAGTTTTAGTAGTTGAGGCTTGAAATTATGATTTTTAAGATTTGACTTCGTTTTACTTTGACCACTCATCAAGATGACTTGATGATTCTAATCATAGGTACTATGTCATCCTCACGTGGTAAAAAGGCTGCTGTCCTTGCTTCCAAGAAACGAAAGGGAGCGTCATCTTCTGCAGGTCCAACCGCAAAAATCCGTCACCCCTCCTACAGTTTCCCCGTGGGCCCCAGGAAGAACTTTTCCAGATACTTCGGGCCCGACCTTTAATTGCGGGCCACTGCATCGACTGGACCGCCGTAGAACAAATTCAGTTGGTTGATGTGATTCGGGCCCTCTTAACCACCGACCCTTAGGAGCTGTTCTTTGGGATCATCGAACCAACATACCTTGAGCTCACGATGGAACTATGCTCAACGTTCAATCTCCAGACCGTAATGACGAACTACGATAATCTCGGCACGGTGCAATTTCACCTAAGCGGGTTAGTCTGCCAGCTAAGCATCCCAGAGTTCGGTGCTGTACTAGGCTTATATACGGAGGAGTTCAAGGAGGAAAATGAACTACATGCTCTCACTCGCCACATACACTTTTTTCCCTCGAAGTGCTGGCACACTTCGGCCCTTGGCGCAGCCTCCTACAATCCTAGCCGCTCCAAGGCATCAGTTCTCCGACCATCCCTGATGTATGTACACGCCATTTTGGCTCACACGATTACAGGGAGGCGAGAGAGCACTGACGTCATCAACACTCACGACGCCTACTTTTTATGGTGCATGTCACACGGGCACGTCATCGACCTGCCCTATTTCATCTCCCTGGCGATTCAACACCAGACGGAGTGGCATCGGAAGGGGCTCATCTCCATTTGCCCCTACGTGGCTCAACTGGCGCGACACTTCGAACTCCTCAACACCACAGCCCAAGAATCATCCCTCACCCTCATCGGCCAAATGTCTCTACAAGGCATCTCGAGTATGCTTAACATGAGGATGATTGAGAGGCGCCGAGGAACCTACACTCCCCAGTATCGTCTCACCCAATCTACCGAGGAGGAGGCCCACGAGGACATTCCTGATGATGTCCCCCCACAGCACGAGGACCCACCGACTCAGCCACCACCATCCTCTCGTCCAGTTCATGCGGCGACTTCATATGCTGACATCTCTGAGTGCCTCACTCGATTCGAGCAGCAGTGTTTTCAATGATTTGGCAACATTAATGCTACTCTACAGCAGATTTGTCAGCACCTCCACATCTCATCGCTAGTCCCACCTCGCGAACCATCCAGCGATGAAGATGTTTAAAAACATTTATTTATTATTTTATGTTTTTAATTTTTATCAAAACTACTTTTTATTTTTATTAGATTTTAGAAATTTTATTTTTAATTATTAATTTCGATTATTTCTTTTTGAGTAATTATTCTTCCTAATATCCCCTAAAAAGTTCCTGATTTTATCACAGTTATATAGAGCTCTTAAGCTCATCATCACATAGGAACTAAAACTCCACTGGGAAAGGTTCTCCACAACTGCCATGACCTGCTAGCCCATGACCATAGCTACCACTAGAGATAATATCCTTTTGGCGCAGGACTTATGGCCTAATGAACCTCTACGACCGCTGGAGTATCCTCCTCCACTCTCGAACCGATTACTCTCCAGAACTCCAGTTCGAGGAATTCATCATACAGGAAGTTTCACTTCTCTCCCTATCTTATTTTTATACTCTAATATCTATCTTTGTACATTGAGGGTAATGTACATCTTAACTGTGGGGGGTATTTATTTCATTATCAGAAAAATCCCTGAATGACTGCCTTGTTATCTTGAAAAGCTCTAATATCATATTTAGGATAAATTTTAATTGATTTATGATTTTGATTGATATATCTTGAATTAAAACATAGGAAATTATGCATTGATTGTTTAAACTTTAAGGCATTAGAGCATCAAGCATGATGAGTTGATTTTTAAGAATTTAAAATCTTAGGCTGTTTCCCCAAAGTTTAGGTATTACTTTGAGTTGGAATTCACAAGTTGTTAAACATCAAAAAGCCATAATTTTGTGAGATTTTTGAGCCTTTTGAGCATCTATTAATTCTTTTCATGCTCACTTTTATTAATGCTTTGAGTGTGTCAGTATTGAACTATTATTCTAGAACTTGCTTGGTTATGCTTGTCGAGACCACACCATTTGATTTGATATGTCAAAATGATTAAGGCACTTATAACCCACTCATGCCATGAAAAGCCTACCTCCACGATTAACCCCTAGTAAACCCCCTTGAGCCTAACAAGCCATTTCTTGTATTACCCTTAATATTAACCTTTAACCCATTATTGTTGAAATCCCCTAAATTAATTTAAGCCCTATTTTTTTCGAGATTTGAATTGAAATAGTTGCTTAGCTATGTTTGATTCTACTCTGTAATTTAATTTGTTCTTAAAAAAAAACATGTATACATATTAGTAGTGGTCTTCTGTTTGTAAGCTTCAGAAGTTAAATTCCTTAATCTGAGAAGAAGCTCTGTTGTACGCAAGTGGTGATTAACTCTTTTTCTAGTTAGGTAATTTTTCAATTCAATCTCGATTCTAACCCTTTCTTTCAGCTTGTGACCACACCTCCCAACCAAACCTCATTACAACCCTCTAAAGACCTTTTTGATTGATGTATCATCTTAAATTATAGTGGTGGAGATTTGATTTTCATGCAAGCCTACGGTAATGACTTTTCATTTTTGACTATTGAGTGTTTCATTTATTGTCCTTAAACACCTCGAGTGATTTAAGTGAATCTGTAGTGAGGATGTGAAACTCTGTGATATTCTGAATAAAAGGTAATTACTTAAATGAGGAGAGACACCTATGTTTGCATGATTAAATACTCAACTTGGAATGTTTGAAACTTTTATGTCCTTTTAGTTGAATTCTCAATGTATGATTTTCTATGGATTATTATAAGATATTATCGATAGAAATTATATGTTGAGAAGAATTTATTTTGACTATGAGTTGAGAATTTTGCTTAAGGATAAGCAAATGCTTAAGTGTGGGGGTATTTGATGAGCCGTAATTTATACATATTTTTACCCCATGTTTAACGCATTTTATGGATGATTTTCCATTAGAATTGGTGAATTCGATGCTCTTAATGCTTTAATTTCATGTTTTACACTTAGGAGACCATAGGAGAGCGAAAGGAACGAGAAACGGGCAAAAAATGGAGAAAATGGGCCAAAGTACGAAATCAACACGGCCTGGACCTCCTCACACAGGCAGACCACACGGTCATGTCAATTTGGCAGGCTCAAGCACGGCCAGAAGTAATCGCACACGGGCGTGTCCCTGCCGAGCCCAAGTTGAGTCCAATTCAGAAAAGGCTAATTTTGAGGGCCTTTAGGTATTCCAAAGCCTATAAATACACCCTAGAGGAGCAAGAAAAGGGAAGACAGAGTAGGCGGTAAGGAATTACTCCAAGAAATTCGATCGATTCATCTCAGAAGCAGGATTCATCATCAAGATTGAAGATCTCTCCTCAATTCCCCTTCAGGATTTTTGGGTTTTCTTTATGTTTTGTATTTTTTATTATTCTAAGATGTTTTCTTACTTACTTATGAACTAAATCCCCTAAATACCTAAGGGGAATGAAACCTAAGATGAATCTTGTTATTATTTTTTGAATTGTATGATAAATATTTGACTTGTTCTTAATTATGTGTTCTTAATTCTTGTTTTGCTATCCCAGGATACCGGTTCAAGATAACCTCTTATTCAGAGGAGGAATAGACCCTATCTAAGAGTACATTTGTCTTTATTAAGCAGAGTTGATTGCGCGCCTAAACATAGGGTGACAAGATTTTGCCGGATTAGGGTGAAACCTAATAAGGGGATCCATAGATCGAGTTAATGCAACCCTAGAGTGTTAATTAGAGAAAAGTCTCGGTTATTCAATCTAGGGATTAGACGTTATTAGTCTTGAATAGGGATAATAACATAACTTAGGGATCTCTACGGAACAAGTTAAATGAATAAATCGTTCGATTCAGAGCCAGAATAACAAGTACAATCTAGGTGGATTTTCCTTAGGTATTGTCTTCATTCAATCAATTTTTTCCAAAAGCAATTCCCTAATTCCATTCTCTGTGCAAAAGCAATTCCCCAATTCCATTCTCTGTGCGTTCTTAGTTTAGATAATTAGTTAGTTAAAACAAAAACCTCTTTATTCTTAGGCTAGATAATAAAAAGACAATCATTACTAGTACTTTTAGTTCCTTTGGGTTCAACAATTCGGTCTTGCTAAAACTGTACTACTGTTCGATAGGTACACTTGCCTACATCACGATAATAGTTAGTTCAAGAACGAGTAGTTATAAATATTTAAAACCTATCATGAAATCCTCGCGATCAAAGAGGCAAGGAATTACTCGAAGAAAGTCGATTGACCCATCTCAGTTGCCGGATTCTCCTTCAAGACTGAAGATCTCCCTTCAATTTCCTTTAGGGATTTTTGGGTTTTCTTTATGTTTTGTTATTATTATTATTCTGAGATGTTTCCTTTTACACTTATGAACTAAGTCCCCTAAATACCTAAAGGGAATGAAACCTAAGACTGATCTTGTTATTATTTTCTGAATTATATGATAAATAGTTGAATTGTTCTTAATTATGCATTCTTAATTCCTATTTTAATATTCCAGGATATTGATTCAAGTTTTGATGTGCTTATTCAAAGGAGCAAAAGTCCATGTCTAAGAGTAGATCTAGCATAATTAAACGGAGTTGATTGCACCCGTAGACATAGAGCGACATAAATCTATTGGATTAGGGTCAAACCAAATAAGGGAATCCATATATCGAGTAATGCAACACTAGGGGTTTTAATATGAAAGAGATTTCAATTAATCAACCTAGGGTTAGACATTGTTAGCCTCGAGAGAGATAATAATATAAATTAGGGATTTCTATAGATCAAGTCAAGTGAATAAATCGTCTAATTCAGAGTCAAATAACAAGTGAAGTCTAAGTGGAATTTCCCTTGGGTATTGTCTAAATCAATCAGTTTTCCCAAAAGTATTTCACCAATTTACTTCTTGTGCATTCTTAGTTTAGTTAATCAGTTTAGATAAAACAAATCCTCTTATTTTTAGGCTAGATAATTGATAAACCGTAAATTATACATATTTTTACCCCATGTTTAATGCATTTTATGGATGATTTCTCATTAGAATTGGTGAATTCGATGCTCCTAATGATTTAATTCCATGTTTTACACTTAGGAGAGGATAGGAGAGTGAAATGAGCCAAAAACGAGCCAAAAGGGACAAAACGGGCCAAATCAAGAAGATGACATGGCCTAAGCCTTGCCACACGGGTAGCTCACACGCCCGTGGCTTTCGAGGGTGTCGACTAAGCTTTCACGATTCACACGGCCTGGCCATTAACCTACACGGCAGTGTGCAATTTAACGGATCAAACACGGCCTAGCAATCACGTCACAAGGCCGTGGCACAGGGGCGTGCCCTGCCGAGCCCAAGTTAAGTCCAATTCGAAAAAGGCCATTTTTGAAGGCTTCTAGGCATTCCAAAGCCTATAAATACACCCTAGAAGAGAGGAAAAGGGGAGACAAAGAAGGGGGGTAAGGAATTACCCCAAGGAAGCCGATTGATCCATCTCAGAAGCTGATTCATCATCAAGACTGAAGATCTCTCCTCAATTTCCCTTCAGGAGTTTTGGGTTTTCTTTATGTTTTGTATTCTTTATTCTTCGGAGATGTTTTCTTATTTAGTTATGAACTAAACTCCTAAATACCTAAGGGGGATGAAACCTAAGACGAATCTTGTTATTATTTTCTGAATTGTATGATAAATAATTAACTTGTTCTTAATTCTTGTTTTGATATCCCAGGATACTGATTCAAGACACGCTCTTATTCGGAGGAGGAATAGACCCTGTCTAAGAGTACATTTGTCATAATTAAGCGGAGTTGATTGCGCGCCTAGAAATAGGGTGACAAGATTTTTTCGGATTAGGGTGAAACCTAATAAGAGGATCCATAGATCGAGTTAATGCAACCCTAGAGTGTTAATTAAAGAAAAGTCTCGGTTACTCAATCTAGGAATTAGACGTTATTAGTCTTGAATAGGGATAATAACATAACTTAGGGATCTCTACGGAACAAGTTGAATGAATAAATCGTCCGATTCGGAGCCAGAATAACAAGTAAAGTCTAGGTGGATTTTTCCTTAGGTATTGTCTCAAGTCAATCGATTTTCCCAAAAGCAATTCCCCATTTTTTTCTCTGTACGTTCTTAGTTTAAATAATTAGTTAATTAAAAAAACCCTTTTATTCTTAAGCCAGATAATGAAAAGATAGTTATTACTAGTACTTTTGGTTCCCTTGGGTACGATATCTCGGTCTTACCATTACTATACTACTGTTCGATAGGTAAACTTGCCTACATCGTGATAATAGTTAGTCTAGGTTTGATCTTCATTATAAATATTTATGACTTGTTACGAATCACGCGTTCAAGTTGTTGGCGTCATTGCCGGAGAACTAAAATATTAGGAACGCTAAATTTTTATTACTTTAGCCATTTATTTTTCTTGCAATTTAATTTTATTTCATTATTATTATTATTTATTAATTTACTTTTTTCTTTCTCTTGGCAAGTTTTTTATAGTTTATGAGTAGAAGAAACCCGTCGGGACCATTACTTTTTGTCGAAGAAATCGATCGTACAATTCACAATAATCAAAGAGAAATAAGGCGCAGCTTAAGATACACGGAGAACAAACAAGAAGACGATACTCAACCCCCAATCGAAGAGATGGCTGAAAACCAAGGCAATCAGCTACCTCCTACAATTGCGGCTAATCAAAATCCTGCTCTACGTACTATGTATGATTATGCTAAACCTTCTCTAACAGGAACTGAATCTAGCATAGTTAGACTGGCTGTAGCTGCAAATACTTTTGAACTAAAACCTAACACAATTCAAATGATACAGTAGTTTGTTCAGTTTGATGGTTTGCAGGATGAAGATCCCAACGCTCACTTATTAAACTTTCTGGAATTTTACGATACATTTAAAATCAATGGTGTTTCTGATGATGCCATTCATCTTTGGTTATTTCCTTTTTCACTGAGAAACAAAGCTAAACAGTGGTTGAACTTGTTACCACGAGGGTCTATCATTACTTGGGAACAAATGACCGAAAAAATTTTACTAAAATACTTTCTGTCGGCTAAAACGGCTAAATTATGCACTGATATTTCTTCTTTTGTGCAAATGGATTTAGAAACACTTTACGATGCATGGGAGAGATACAAGGACTTACTGAGAAGGTGCCCTCACCATGGGTTACCACTTTGGCTTCAAGTACAAACATTCCACAGTGGTCTGAATCCCTCGACTCAGCAAATGGTTGAAGCGGCTGCTAGTGGAACCATCAACAGTAAAACACCGGAAGATGCCTATGAGTTTATAGAGGAGATGTCACTGAATAACTATCAATGGCAAGTTATGAGGACAAAGCCAACAAAAACAGCTGATGTTTATAACATCGAGTCAGTTACTATGCTATCAAATTAGGTAGAACTTCTCAATAAAAAGATCGATGGTTTACTCAGTTCTACGC
The DNA here is from genome assembly GCF_007990345.1 of Gossypium hirsutum. Taxonomy (NCBI): domain Eukaryota; kingdom Viridiplantae; phylum Streptophyta; class Magnoliopsida; order Malvales; family Malvaceae; genus Gossypium; species Gossypium hirsutum. The sequence continues at coordinate 56,613,651 of NC_053436.1, read as the reverse complement.
AGGTACATCCAGTAATGAGGTGTGACACGAGTGGAGGAGGTGTGCATACAGAATATCAATCCTTCAATCCCACAACAGAAAATGAATAAGTCAACTATATGGGTAACAATAACTTTAGATCTCAAAATAACCCATACACTAATACTTATAATGCAGGTTGGAGGAACCACCTGAATTTCTCCTGGGGTGGTCAAGGGAATCAAAAGCAACAAAATCCTCAGGGTTTTCAACAGCCACCTTATCAACAAGAGAAAAAACAAACCTTGAGAAGATGCTCTCAAAATTCATATTAGTGTCAGAAACCCGCTACCAAAATACCGAGACAGCACTCAAGAATCAACAAGCATCGATCCAAGGCTCGAAACTCAGATAAGCCAGCTCTCCAAACTAATCTCGAAAAGATCACTAGGAAATTTACTTAGTAATACCAAATTAAGAGAGCATGTCAAAGCAGTTACACTAAGGAGTGGGAAAGTATTAGTGGAATCTAAAAAGAAGTTAGCACAAGAAGCCGTGGAAAGTGAAAGGAGGGAAGAAAAACCCGAAAATAGTGACAAACCAGTGCCGGAGGAATATACACCACCAGTCCCATATCCAGCAAAATTAAGAAAAGATCGCATTGATGCATAATTCGATAAGTTTCTTGAACTTTTTAAGCAATTACATATCAACTTACCTTTTGTTGAAGCTATCTCGCAGATGCCTACCTACGTAAAATTTTTGAAGGAGCTTCTAAAAAACAAAAGGAAGTTTGAGGAATTATCTACAATAGAACTCAACGAGGAATGCTCTGACATACTCCAAAATAAGCTGCCAACCAAACTATAAGATCCCGGAAGTTTTACTATCCCTTGCTTAATTGGCAATCTGAATGTTGAAAAAGCAGTAGTCGATTTAGGCGCCAGTATTAATTTGATGTCATATAAAATGTTCAAACAACTTGGTCTTGGGGAACCTAAACCTACTAGGATGAGTATTCAGTTAGCCAATAGATCTGTTAAATATCCTAGGGGTATATAGAAGACGTACTCATAAAAGTAGATAAATTTATATTCCCTGTTGATTTTGTTGTGCTTGACATGGATGAAGATGTGGAAGTACACTTAATTTCAGGACGCCCATTCCTATCCACTGCTAGAGCGGTGATTGACGTGGGTGACGGTAAATTGGTACTTAGAGTAGGTGACGAGGAGATGATCTTTAAAATTTACGATGCTATGCGATTCTCTAGGGAACAGAATGATTCATGTTATTTCATTGACTCTATTGATCATGTTACTCAAGACTCTTTTCAGGAGATTGTACAAGAGGAGACGACAGAACCATATCCAGCTCAAGACGAGGAGACAGGTGAGGAACCTAATGACCATTCGTCAAGACAAGTAGAATATGAGGGTATTAAGATAAACGATGACTTTAAGCAAAAACCCTCTATTGAGGAGCCTCCCAAACTGGAACTTAAACAATTACCAAACCATTTAGAATACGAATTTCCTGGAAATAATTCTACATTGCCAGTTATTATTGCTTCTAATTTGCAACCCAATGAGAAAGAGGAGTTAATCCAAGTATTAAAATAACATAAAAAGGTCGTAGCGTGGAAAATTTCTGACATTAAAGGGATTAGCCATTCTTTCTGCACCCATAAAATTTTGATGGAAGATGAATACAAACCGTGTGTGCAAGCTCAAAGACGTCTGAACCCCAACATAAAGGAAGTTGTAAAAGTCGAGGTAATTAAACTTCTAGATGCTAGAATTATTTATCCTATTTCTGACAGTTCTTGGGTAAGTCCAGTGCAGGTTGTCCCCAAGAAAGGAGGCATGACGGTCGTGACCAACGAGAAGAATGAATTAATCCCAACAAGAATAGTTACAGGACGGAGAGTTTGCATAGACTACAGGAAACGTAACGACGCCACAAGAAAAGATCACTTCCCCTTACCATTCATTGACCACATGTTGGAAAGATTGTCTGGACACATGTATTACTGCTTTCTAGACGGACTCTTTGGTTACTTCCAAATCCTAATAGCTCCTGAAGATCAAGAAAAGACGACATTTACATGCCCATATGGTACGTTCGCTTATTGTAGAATGCCTTTTGGATTATGTAATCCTCCTGCCACTTTTCAACGTTGTATGATAGCCATATTTGACGAACTCGTGGAAGATATCATGGAAGTCTTCATGGATGATTTTTCAGTATTCCGTAACTCTTTCCATCTCTACCTTAAAAATTTAAAACGAGTTCTAATAAGATGTAAGGAAACAAACCTTGTCCTTAACTGGGAGAAATGTCACTTCATGGTTCAAGAAGGTATTGTATTAGGGCATAAAATTTCTAGTGAGGTTGATAAATCTAAAATAGAAACAATCGAAAAATTACCACCCCATAGTTCAGTTAAGGCTATTAGAAGCTTTTTAGGACATGCTGGTTTTTATAGAAGATTTATTAAGGATTTTTCTAAAATAGCTAAGCCTTTGACTAAATTACTAGAAAAAGATATACCTTTTAACTTCGATCAGGAATGTTTAGAAGCATTTAATACTTTAAAGGATAAATTAATTAATGCTCCAATCATAATTGCACCTGATTGGAACTTTCCATTTGAACTAATGTGTGATGCGAGTGATTTTGCAGTAGTGCAATATTGGAACAATGAAGAGACAAGCATTTTCAACCTATCTATTACGCCAGCAAAACCTTAACGGCTGCACAAGAAAACTATACTACTACGGAAAAAGAGTTGCTAGCTGTGGTTTTTGCATTTGATAAGTTTCGATCATATCTCATATTGTCTAAAGTTGTTGTCTACACTAACCATTTCACCCTTCGGTACCTTTTAACTAAAACCGATGCAAAACCTTGACTCATTCGATGGATTCTCCTATTGCAGGAATTTGACTTGGAAATTTAGGACAAGAAAGAAGCTAAAAATCTCGAGGCTGATCATCTGTCTAGGCTTGAGAAATCCAATACCAGAGAACTGGATGACGTAGAAATAAATGAATCATTCCCTGAAGAACAATTTTTCGCTATATCCAACTCCAAGGTACCATGGTTTGTAGACATCGCGAATTTTTTAGCTGCTAACATTATCCCAAAAGGGTTAACACACCAGCAAAAGAAGCAATTCTTTAATGATGTGAAAAACTACTTTTGGGACGATTCATTTCTGTTTCACAGATGTGCAGATCAAGTCATCAGAAGATGCGTTACAGGATCAGGAATATAAAAAATAGTGGAACATTGCCACTCAGGGCCAACCGGAGGACACTATAATGGCACTAAGACCGCACACAAAATACTTGAATCAGGTTTTTATTGGCCTTCATTATTCAAAGACACTATCAGGTACGTTACTTTATGCGACAAATGCCAACGGACAGGTAACATATCTAAACGTGATGAAATGCCTCAAAACTATATGCTTTCTTGTGAAATATTTGATGTTTGGGGTATCGATTTCATGGTCCCATTCCCCAGTTCATTAGGAAATAAATACATCTTAGTAGCAGTTGACTACATGTCCAAATGGGTAGAAGCCCAAGCTTTACCTACTAATGATGCTAGAGTGGTAGTACGTTTCCTTAAAAAACTCTTCTTGACATTTGGAACACCTAGAGCAATTATCAGTGATAGGGGCACTCATTTTTGTAATACCCAATTTGAAAAAACCCTTAAGAAATACGGAGTTCATCATAGAACAGCCACCTCATACCATCCTCAAACTAATGGACAAGTTGAAGTAGCAAACCGAGAACTCAAACGGATCCTTGAAAAAACAGTAGAATCAAATAGAAAAGACTGGGCAAAAAAAGTAGACGATGCCTTATGGGCTTACAGAACTGCTTTTAAAACTCCTATAGGGGATCACCTTACAGACTTGTTTATGGAAAAAGTTGTCATCTACCATTCGAACTAGAGCATAAAGCTTTTTGGGTTATTAAATTTCTAAACCTTGATCCCGAACTTGCAAGAAAAAACGGATTGATGGAGCTAAACGAGCTAGATGAATAGCGAGCCAATGCATACGAAAATTCACGCCTATACAAGGAAGCAACAAAGCGGCGCCATGACATTCGTTTAAAGCAATGGCAACCATTTGAAGCTGGAGATCTCATCTTATTATACAACTCAAGACTCAAATTGTTTCTCGGGAAACTAAAATCACGATGGTCAGGACCATTCATAATTCAATCTGTTCATCCATATGGCACAGTAGAGGTATGTCACCCATCATACGGTACTTTCAAGGTAAATGGACACCGTCTCAAACTTTATAATGGTGAGAATTTTAAAATCAATAGAGAGGAGCTACGACTCCACAAACCGCCCTAAATATACCAACAAGGTAACAGTCGAGCTTAGACTATAAATAAGCGCTTCTCAGGAGGCAACCCGAGTACTAACAATTTTAAATTATTTTAAATTCAAGTTTTAAACATTTAGGTCACTAACAGGGTATTTGAAGCATAGGTTCCCAGCTCCACACGGTCGTGCTTAAGGTCATGTGATCAACACGGAGGGAAACACGGCTGTGCGTTACGGCCATGCGAAAATAGGGTAAATGATTTCCCCAGAACATGGGATGCGATAAATCCCCACGGCCGTGCGACATGGCCATGGGTGAATTTGATAGGTGAACACGAGCGTGGGAATGGAAAAACACGGGCATGCCAGGGGCAAGGCTCGATTCTATTTCTTCGACAAAGCCATAAGACACGCCCGTACCGTGAAGCCGTGGACAACAATACACGGGCTTGGTACCCTGACACACAGGCATGGGAGAAGCGAACAAAGCTAGGCACAGCCGTACGATATGGCCATGGGCCACACACGCCCAAGACACACAGGCGTGGGATAGTAGCCGGGCATGACCTAAATTGCAAAATTTGACAAACACGGGCTTACTTTCAGAGTACATAGGCATGGCCCTAGGCCGTGTGGCTTCCCCCTATATAAGCAAAGCACTGTTCTTTTTCTTCCTCCTTTCAAAACCCTAGTTGAAATCTCCCCCTCTCCACTCCCTAATCCCTATTCCGGCCACCATTCCACAGATTCTCACTTCCTCAACCCCCAAACCACCCTAAACTCCACTGCACCTATATTAATCCTCACTTTCCCCACTCTTTTCCCTCCAATTTTCCTCCACACAGCTGTACCCCCACAGCACGAGGACCCACTGACTTAGCGACCACCACCCTCTCGTCCAGTTCATGCGGCAGCTTCATATGCTGACATCTCTGAGAGCCTCACCCGATTTGAGCACCAGTGTTTTCAACGATTTGACAACATTGATGCTACTCTACACCAGATTTGTCAGCACCTCCACATCTCATCGCCAATCCCACCTCGCGAACCATCTAGTGATGAAGATGTGTAGAAATATTTATTGTATTATTTTATGTTTTTAATTTTTATTCAAACTACTTTTTATTTTTTATTTTTTTATATTTTTTAGTAGATTTAAAATTTTATTATAAATTTCAATTATTTCTTTTTGAGTACTTATTCTTCCTCATATCCCTTAAAAAGTTCCTGATTTTTATCACAGTTATATAGAGCTCTTAAGCTCATCATTACATAGGAACTAAAACTCCACCGGGAAAGGGTCTCCACGACTGCCATGTCCTACTCGACCACGACCATAGCTACCACTAGATATAATATTCTTTTGGCGCAGGACTTATGGCCTAATGAACCTCTACGACTGCCGGAGTATCCTCCTTCACTCTCGAATTGATCACTCTCCAAAACTCTAGTTCGAGGAATTCATCATACAGGAAGTTTCACTTCTCTCTCTATCTTATTTTTATACTCTAATATCTATCTTTGTATATTGAGGGCAAAGTACATCTTACGTGTGGGGGGTATTTATTTTATTATCAGAAAAATCCCTGAATAATCATCTTATTCTCTTGAAAAACTCTCATATCATATTTAGGATAAATTTTAATTAATTTATGATTTTGATTGATATATCTTGAATTAAAACATAAGGATTTATGCATTGATTATTTAAAACTTTAAGACAATAAAGAGTCAAGCATGATGAGTTGATTTTTAAGAATTCAAAATCTTAGGCTGTTTCCCCAAGTCTAGGTATTACTTTGAATTGGAATTCACGAGTCTAAACATCAAATAGCCATAATTTTTGTGAGATTTTTGAGCCTTTTGAGCATCTATTCATCCTTTCATGCTAACTTTTATTATTGCTTTGAGTGCGTCAGTATTGAACTGTTATTCTAAAACTTGCTTGATTATGCATGTCGAGACCACACCTTTTGATTTGATATATCAAAATGATTAAGGCACTTAGGATTAACCTACTCATGCCATGAAAAGCCTACCCCCACGATTAATCCCTAGTAAACCTCCTTGAGCCTAACAAACCAATTTTTGTATTACCCTTAATATTAACCTTTAACCCATTATTGAAATCCCCTAAATTAATCCCTATTTTTGTCGAGATTTGAGTTGAATGGATTGCCTAGCTATGTTTTGTTCTTGATATTTAGTCTATATTATTTAACTTGTTCTTAAAAAAAAACTATGTATGCATATCTGTAATTTCATAATTCTGAGAGAAGCTCTATTGTATGCAAATGAAGATTAACTCTTTTTCTAGTTAGGCAACTTTTCAATTCAATCTGGATTCTAACCCTTTCTTTCAGCTTGTGACCACACCCCCTAACGAAGCCTCATTACAAACCTCTAAAGACCTTTTGATTGATGTATCATCTTAAATTATAGTGGTGGAGATTTGATTTTAATGCAAGCCTATGGTAATGACTTTCCATTATTGACTATTGAGTGCTTCCTTTATTGTCCTTAAAACACCCCGAGTGATTTGAGTGAATCTTTAGTGAGGACGTAAAACTCTGTGAAATTCTGAATTAAAAGTAATTACTTAGATGAGGGAAGACACCTATGTTTTCGTAATAAAATGCTCAACTTGGAATGGTTGAAACTGTTATGTTCTTTTAGTTAAATTCTCAATGCATATTACCTATGGGTTAATTTGAGATATTATTAATAGAAATTATAAGTTGAGAAAGATTTATTTGGATTATGAGTTGAGAATTTTGCTTGAGGACAAACAAATGCTTAAGTGTAGGGGTATTTGATAAACCGTAAATTATACATATTTTTACCCCATGTTTCATGCATTTTTTGGATGATTTCTCATTAGAATTGGTGAATTCGATGCTCCTAATGCTTTAATTCCATGTTTTACACTTAGGAGAGCATAGGAGAGCGAAAGGAGCCAAAAAGGGACAAAACAGACCAAATCGAGAAGATGACACAGCCTAAGCCTTTCCACACGGGTAGCTCAGACGCCCGTGTCTTTCGAGGGTGTCGACTAAGGATTTCACGATTCACACGGCCTGGCCATTAACCCATACGGTCATGTGCAATTTAACGGGTCGAACACGGCCTGGCAATCACGTCACACGGCCGTAACACACGGGCGTGTCCCTGTCGAGCCCAAGTCCAATTCGGAAAAGGCCATTTTTGAGGGCTTTTAGGCATTCCAATGCCTATAAATACACCCTAGAAGAGAGGAAAAGGGGAGACAGAGAAGGGGGTAAGAAATTACCCTAAGGAAGCCGATTGATCCATCTCAGAAGCCAGATTCATCATAAAGACTGAAGATCTCTCCTCAATTTCCCTTCAGGAGTTTTGGGTTTTCTTTATGTTTTGTATTCTTTATTCTTCGGAGATGTTTTCTTATTTAGTTATGAACTAAACTCCTAAATACCTAAGGGGGATGAAACTTAAAACAAATCTTGTTATTATTTTCTGAATCGTATGATAAATATTTAACTTGTTCTTAATTATGTATTCTTAATTCTTGTTTTGATATCCCATGATACCGATTCAAGACATGCTCTTATTCAGAGAAGGAATAGACCCTGTCTAAGAGTACATTTGTCATAATTAAGCGGAGTTGATTGCGCGCCTAGAAATAGGGTGACAAGATTTTGCCGGATTAGGGTGAAACCTAATAAGGGGATCCATATATCAAGTTAATGCAACCCTAGAGTGTTAATTAGAGAAAAGTCTCGGTTATTCAATTTAGGGATTGGACATTATTAGTCTTGAATAGGGATAATAACATAACTTAGAGATCTCTACGGAACAAGTTGAATGAATAAATCATTCGATTCGGAGCCAGAATAACAAGTAAAGTCAAGGTGGATTTTTCCTTAGGTATTGTCTCAAGTCAATCGATTTTTCCAAAAGCAATTCCCCAATTCTTTTCTCTGTGCGTTCTTAGTTTAAATAATTAGTTAATTGAAACAAACCCTTTTATTCTTAGGCTAAATAATAAAAAGATAGTTACTATTAGTACTTTTGGTTCCCTTAGGTACGATATCCCGATCTTGCCATTACTATACTACTGTTCGATAGGTACACTTTTCTACATCGTGATAATAGTTAGTCTAGGTTTGATCTTCATTATAAATATTTATTACTTGTTACGAATCACACGATCAATAATAAAAAGAAAGTTAATACTAGTACTTTTAGTTCCTGTGGGTTCGACATTCTGGTCTTGCCATAAATTATACTACTGTTCGATAGGTGCGCTTGCCTTCGTCGTGATAATAGTTAGTTTTCAAGTACGATCAATCATAAATATAAAACTTATCACGAGACATCACATCAAGTTTTTGGCACCGTTTCTAGAGAGCTAAGATATTAGGAATACTTAATTTTTATTACTTTATCCATTTATTTTATTACAATTGAAATTTTATTTTAATTTCGTTTTGATTTACTAAATTTTCTTTTATTTTCTTTTGACAGGTTTTTATAGTTTATGACTAGAAGAAACCTGTCGGAACCATTTCTTTTTGATAGTGAGATCGCAAGCACAACTCGCAGAAACTGAAGATAAATAAGGCGAAACCTAGGAAACATAGAGGAAGAGCAAGAGGACGATATTCACACCAAAACCAAGGAGATGGCTTAAAATCAGGAAAATCCGCTACCTCTTGCGATTGCTGCTAATCCAGTAAATCAGAATCCTGCTTCTCGTACTATGTATGATTATGCTAAACCTACTTTGACAGGAGCTGAATCGAGTATAATTAGACCTATTATTGCTGAAAATAATTTTGAACTGAAACCTAACACGATTCAAATGATACAATAGTTTGTTCAGTTTGATGGTTTGCAGGACGAGGATCTAGACGCTCATTTGGCAATTTTCTGGAGTTTTGAGACACTTTAAAGATCAATGGTGTTTCTGATGATACCATTCACCTTCGGTTGTTTCTCTTTTCATTGAGAAATAAGGCAAAACAATGGTTGAACCCGTTACCACAAGGATCGATCACCACTTGGGAACAAATGACCGAAAATTTTTTTCTTAAATACTTTCCACCGGCTAAAATGGCTAAACTAAGGAATGATATTTCTTCTTTTGTGTAGATGGATTTAGAAACACTCTATGATGCATGGGAGAGATACAAGGATCTATTGAGAAGGTGCCCTCACCATGGGTTACCATTTTGGCTATAGGTTCAAACTTTTCACAACAGCCTGAGTCATTCGACTACACAGATGATTGACGCAGCTGCTGGTGGAACTATTAATAACAAGACACCTGAAGAGGCTTATGAGTTTATAGAAGAGATGTCACTGAATAATTATCAGTGGCAAGTCATAAGGACAAAACCGACAAAAGTAGCCAGTGTTTTCAACCTCGACATGGTCACTATGCTATCTAACTAGGTAGAACTTTTAAATAAAAAGATTGACGGTTTATATGGTTCTACCCAGGTACATCCAGCGATGAGGTGCAATGCAAATGAAGGAGGAGTGCACACAAAATATCAATCTTTCAACCCTAGCACTGAGGAGGAACAAGTTCAATATATGGGTAATAATAATTCTAGACCTCAAAACAATCGATACAGTAACACTTATAATGCAGGTTGGAGGAACCATCCCAACTTCTCGTGGAGTGGCCAAGGAAATCAAAGGCCACAACATCCCCCAAGCTTTCAATAACCACCTTACCAGCAGGAAAAGAAACTAAACCTTGAGGAGATGCTAATGAAATTTATCTCGGTGTCAGAAACTTATTTTTAGATTACCGAGACAACACTTAAGAATCAATAAGCGTTGATCCAAGGGCTCGAAACCCAGATAGGCCAACTTGCCAAACTGATCTCTAAATGACCACAAGGTAGCTTGCCAAGTAATACTTTATCAAACCCAAGGGAACAACGCAATGCGATTACCGTTCCAGATAAGGAAGGGTTAGTCGAACCTGAACCAGAAGCGAGGCAAGAAATTGTGGTAAGTAAAAGTAAAGGTGAGGTGGACCACAATGAGCAAAAACTGGTAAGTAAAGAGTACAAACCTCATGTGCCATGCCCCAGTGCGACAAGGAAAGACCACACGGATGAAAATTTTGGTAAATTCCTTAAATTATTAAAGAAATTACATATTAACTTACCGTTTATTGAAGCTCTTTCGCAGATGTCGAATGCAGTTAAATTTTTAAATGAGATTTTAGCAAATAAATAGAAGTTGGATGAGGTGTCGCATGTAGTGTTGAATGCAATTTGCTTAGCCATTTTATAGAATAAGGTAAACAACAAGATGAAAGATCCAGGGAGTTTTACAATTCCTTATTTAATTGGTAGCTTAGATGTGAATAATGCATTGGCTGATTTGGTGGCGGGCATTAATGTTATGCCTTATAAAATGTTTAAAATGCTAGGTCTTGGGAAACCCAAACAAACTAGGATGAGCATTCAATTGGCTAATAAAACCATTAGATTTCCTAGGGATATCATTGAAGATGTTCTTGTTAAAATCGATAAATTTATATACCTAGTAGACTTTGTTGTTCTAGATATGGAAGAGGAAAGTAACATACCTTTGATTTTAGGACGACCCTTTCTAGCAACTGCTAGAACTATTATTGACGTTGGCATAGGAGAATTGACACTTCGTGTAGGCAATGACACAATCACTCTCCAAGCTCGTGATTCTGCTAAAATATCTAGCAATCAAGATTATTCTTTAAGTACGATTAATTTAAATAATGTTACAACTCAAATTTCTTTGCAGGAGCCCATTAAGAAGAACGTGATGGAGCCTAACCCATGCCACGAAAACAAGCTGACTCACGAAGAAGGAAGACTTTAGATCGATGAACTAGATGAATGGCAACACCTGTCAAGGAGAAACCAAAAGCACACGAAAAATCAAAGCAACACCACGATGAGCATAGGGATGAAACAAAGTAAATTAAAGTTGGGGACAAAATATTGTTAGATGAAAATGACACCCAAATTGCTACTTAAGAGCACAATACGGGAAAAGCGAATCCCTTCACAGTAATGAGCATCTTCCAACATAGTACAGTCAAGGTAACACATACTGTATTTGGAACTTTTAAGGTAAATAATACTCGACTCAAACTTATTTTGATAGCAGAAGTGAGGATTTTCAACTCCTCAATCCACCGTAATCATACAAAATTGAGGTAAGTCGAGCTTAGACTATAAATATGCGCTTCTCGGGAGGCAACTTGAGCACTAACAGTGTGATTTCTTTAAATTTTAGTTTTTAACATCTAAATCATTAACTGAGTCCTTGAACACAGGTGTTCCAACTCCACACGGCCAGGCACATGGGCGTGCCGTAGGCCGTGCTCATACCACGGGCGTAGACATGGCCGTGCGACACGACCGTGTGAACACAGAGCAAAATTTTCTCAAAACACGGGATTCGATACGTTGCCACAGCAGTGCGACATGGCCGTGGGCAATCTTGCCAAAACAACACGTTCGTGTGACATGCCCATGTCTATAAGCTGTGGTAGAAACTGAGAAATTAACGGGGCGTGCGACTCGCCCATGCCCACCACCCGTGGTCGAACAAGTCAAAATAATAAGGGCGTGTGCATGCACACACGGTCGTAGGAGAAGTGCACGAAGCAGGACACGACCATGCAACACAGCCGTGTGAACCAATACGCCCCAGGAACGTGGGCGTGGGCCGAATTCCAGACATGCCCAAATTTGAAAATCACGAAACACACGAGCTGAAATAAGGGCACACAGGCGTGCCCCACGGTCGTATGCCCCAAAATATATATAAACCCCCACTATTCATCATCCCCTTCCCCAAAAAATTGTAACACTAGCTGCCGAAATCCCTCCCACCGATCAATCACCACCTAATCATCGTCCAGTTCATACAGCGGCTTCACTCTCTGACATCTCTGAGTGCCTCACTCGATTCGAGCAGCAATGTTTTCAGTAATTTGATCACATTGATGCAACTTTACATCAGATTTGTCAGCACCTTCAAATCTCATCGCCACCCCTACCTCGTGAACCATCTGGCGATGAAGATTTTTGAAGTTTTTCATTTTTATTTATTATCTTTATGTTTTTACTTTTAACTTTTTAAAACTACTTTTTATTCTATTTATCTTTAATTTTATTTCATCCTTAGGTTTTATAGTTTATATTGAATAATTTATATTTTTGTTCATTTCTTTACGAGTAATCATGCTACTTTATATTTCTTAAAGAGTTATTGAATCTATCGCAGTTATAAAGAGCTCCAAAGCTCACTATTATTTAGGATTTGCAACTCCACTAGAAAAGGTCCTCCACAACTACCATGCCCTGCTCGACCACGACTATAGCTACCACTAGTTATAATATTCTTTTGGCGCAGCACTTGTGGAACCCAACCTCTACCACCACTGGAATATCCTCATCCAATCTCATCCTTGCCTTGGCCGATTACTTTCCATAACTCCAATTCAAGGAATCCATTTAACATTCAGGAAGTTTCACTTCTCTCCCTATCTTATGATTTTATATCTATATTTTTCAGTAAATCCATCTTTGTACATTGAAGACAATGTACGTCTTAAGTGTGGGGGGGTTATTTATATCATTATCTAAAAAATCCCTGAATTGTGTCTTATTCTCACATGACTCACTCATATCACTATTAGAATGAATTCTGATTAATTTATGATTTTTATTTATATGTCTTGAATTAAAACATAGGCATTTATGCATTGATTGTTTAAACTTTAAGGAATTAAAGAATCAAGCATGATATCTTTATTTTTGAGAATTAAAAATTTTTAGGTTGTTTCCCCAAGTTTAGGTATTATCTTAAGTTGAAATTCACAGGATTAACATTAAAAAGCCATAATTTTTGTGATATCTTGAGCCTTTAGAGCATATATTATTTCTTTCATGCTCACTTTTATTGTTGCTATGAGTGCGTCAATATTGATTTGTTATTCTAGAACTTGCTTCGATTATGCATGTCAAGACCACACCATTTGATTTGATATGTTGAGATGATAAAGGCACTTAGGTTTAACCCACTTACTCCATAAAAGTCTACCCTCATAATTAACCCTTAGTGAACCCCCTTGAGCCTAACAAGCCATTCATTCATTTACCTTAACTATTAACCCATAACCCATTATTGTTGAAATCCCCTCAGTTGATCCCTATCTTTTTTGAGATTTGATTTGAATAAATTGCTTAGCTATGTTTTATTTTTGATAGTTAGCAAAGTCCTATGTTATTTTGATTTGTTCTTAAAAAAAATACATACATACATATTAGTAGTAATTCTTTGTTTTTGAGCTTAAGTATTTAATTCCATATTCCATGAAGAAAAGCTCAATTCTAGGATCTTCTAATTAGGAATGTAATTTGTCAGTTTTAGTATTTTTCTAGTTAGGTAATTTTTCAATTCAATCTCGATTCTAACCTTTTCTTTCAGCTTGTGACCATACCTCCTAACCAAAGCTACGTTACAACCCTCTAAAAACCTTTTGATTGATGTATCATCTCAATATATAGTGGTGGAGATTTGATTTTCATGCAAGCCTATGGTAATAACTTTTCATATTGACTGTTGAGTGCTAAATTTCTTGTCCTTAAACACCTCGAGTGATTTGAGTGAATCTTTAGTAAGGATGTGAAACTCTGTGATATTTTGAATCAAAGGTGATTACTTAGATGAGGGAGACACCTATTTTTTTCAAGATAAAATGCTCGACTTGGAATGTTTGAAACTTTGATGTACTTCGAGTTGAATTTTCAATGTATGATTACTTATGGATTATTTTGAGATACTATTAATGAGAATTATAAGTTGAAAAGAATTTATTTTGATTGTGAGCTGAGGATTTTGCTTGAGGATAAGCAAATGCTTAAGTGTAGGGATATTTGATAAGTCGTAATTTATACATATTTTATCCCATGCTTAAGCACATTTTTGGATGAATTATTATTAAATTTGCAGAATTTGATGCTCCTAATCCTTTAATTTTATGGCTTATACTTAGGTGAGCATAGGAGAGTAAAAAGAACGAGAAACGGGCCGAAAATGGAGAAAATGGCTCAACGTGGGAAATCAATACGGTTTGGACTTCCTCACACTGGTAGACCACCCGGCCGTGTCTATTAACGACTCTAAACACGACCTAAGCCACCTTACATGGGCGTGTCCCTGTCGAGCCCAAATCTAGTTCTATTCAGAAAAGGCCACTCTTAAGGGTTTTGAAGCATTCTAAAGCCTATATAAACACCCTAGGAGGTACCTAGAAAAGACACACGGAGTAGGAGGCAAGGAATTACTTGAAGAAAGTCAATTGATCCATCTCAAAAGCTGGATTCTCCTTCAAGACTGAAGATCTCCCTTCAATTTCCTTCAGGGGTTTTTGGGTTTTCTTTATGTTTTGTTATTATTATTCTTCTGAGATGTTTCCTTTTACACTTATGAACTAAGTCCCCTAAATACCTAAGGGGAATGAAACCTAAGACAGATCTTTTTATTATTTTCTGAATTATATGATAAATACTTGATTTGTTCTTAATTATGTGTTCTTAATTCTTGTTTTAATATTCCAGAATATTGATTCAAGTTTTGATGTGCTTATTCAAAGGAGCAAAAGTCCTTGTCTAAGAGTAGATCTAGCATAATTAAGCGGAGCTGATTGCACCCCTAGACATTGGGTGACATAAATCTGTCGGATTAGGGTCAAACCTAATAAGGGAATCTATAGATCGAGTAATGCAACACTAGGAGTTTTAGTTAGAATGAGATTTCAATTAATCAACCTAAGGTTAGACGTTGTTAGTCTCGAGAGAGATAATAATATAAATTAGGGATTTCTACGGATCAAGTCAAGTGAATAAATCATCTAATTCAGAGTCAAATAACTAGTGAAGTCTAGGTGGAATTTCCCTTGGGTATTGTCTAAATCAATCAGTTTTCCCAAAAGTATTTCCCCAATTTACGTCTTGTGCATTCTTAGTTTAGTTAATTAGTTTAGATAAAAACAAATCCTCTTATTTTTAGGCTAGATAATAAAAAGAAAGTTAATAATAGTACTTTTAGTTCCTGTGGGTTTGACATTCCGGTCTTACTATAAACAATACTACTGTTCAATAGGTGCGCTTGCCTTCATCGTGATAATAGTTAGTTTTCTAGTACGATCAATCATAAATATAAAACTTATCACGAGACATCACATCACTTTCCATTCTTATGGTAGAAAATTTGAAGTTTATGGTAGAAAATGAAAGATGGTTGATAGATAAATAACTTTTACAAAGTGATTTTTGATGAAAACATGATTTAGGGACTAAAACGCAAAGTGGTGAAAATTAATGAAAAATTCTGAAATTTATAGAATATGTGTTGTAAATTCTATGTTGAAATTTTGGTTAGGCTTGGAATAGGGAGTAAATTGCATAAATTTTATTTTCTGAGCCTAGAGACAAAGGGCAAAGTGGTAATTTTTCCTAGGATGTAAATTGAGTCCACATGAATGTGAAATGTGATAAATTGATGCTAAATTTACTCGTATAGATTCGAATAGACCAAATTCGAAGTTAGAAGGAAGGAAAGAGGAAAATGTCAAATTAGTAGATTTATGTACACGAACATTTGTCGAGGTAAGTTCGTGTAACTAAATTGTATATGTTTTTATGCTTGAAATAAATGTTGTGTTTGTGAATTTTATAAATGCCATAAATATGTGAAATGATCACATACTCGTTAAAGCCTGTAACACCCCTTACCCGTACCCGAGGTTGGGATAAGGTACGAGGCGTTATCGGACAAACATACAAACATTAAACTAAAATACGGGCTATAAAATTTCATTCATATTTCAAAACGTTCATTTACTTACACATAGTCCCTTATTTGAGTCTACGGAGCCTAAAACGTACTTTAGAAAGGGTTAGGGACTAAACCAAGAACTTACGAAAATCTTGGAAATTTCATACTTTAAGGCTCCACATGCCCGTGTCCCAAAGTCGTATTCCATACACGGCTGAGACACATGGTCGTGTCTCTGCCTGTGTAGAATACACCTAGGCTATTTTCCAAGCTTTGGTCAACCTTAATCTCTTACACACTTATACAAAATCAAAAGCATATAACATGGTATTCATTTAATGATTAAACATTCTCAATTAAACCACAAACATAGCATTTGTATGTCATCATACATGTGTCTCTCATACTCATTTTACCTTGTCTATTATAGTACCACTTATACATTTATACCAAGATTATCATCTTACCAAGTATCTTCAGCATAATCATCAAGCATTCATATTTAAAGCTAGATCACATCTTTATAAAATACCACAATTTAGATGTACAATATAACATGTTTGTCTGAAACATTTCAATTCAACTCCATACCCATCAAGCATTACATTGAGACTAGTCATATATATATATACATGTCATGATACATATTATTCTCTTTGTGTTTTCTTATAAACACATATCATTTATTTCATTATATCAATATTTCATATACCATAGTTTCCATGTATTACGCATATATTTATTTTCCTCCTCCTCCTCTCCATTCCACATCCTTAATGTATATAGCATTCTTGTAAGTACGATTTCACAATTTACTAATAAATGCTCACATCAAACTATCCACACGAGTCATAGTCACTTACTTATTTATAATTCGAGCTATAGAGCTCTAAATTAAGATACATAAATTTCCCCTAAAACTAGACTCAAATATCTTTCCACCATAAAATTTTCATAATTTTTGGTTTAGCCAATTAGTACAGTTTATTCATTAAAATTTCCCCTGTTTCACTTTCTGACAGTTCTGACCTCTCTTCACTAAAAATTAATTATCTCATAGTACAGACCTCGGATAATGTTCTTGTTGATTTATCCTGATATTTGACTCATTAGGGATTTTAAAAATATATGTTTTAGCCTCTAATTATTTTTCTACAAATTTTTGTGATTTTCCAAAGTCAGAATAGGGGATCACATAATCATTCTGAACTAGTCTCACAAAAACATAAATATCTCAAAATATAGAACTCCTTTTCTTGCTATGTTTCTTTTAAATGAAAATAGACTTATTAATATTTAATTTGATATCTCATTCAGTCTCTGATTCAATTTCTACTATTTTTGGAAATTTTTCAAATTCACGTCACTGCTACTGTCCAAAACAGTTTTATTGCTAATTCACTCTTTCACACTTTCTTTGTATTAACCTCATTTTAACATACATATCACCAATCATTTTCACCATATTTCATACATCACAAGTATAGGCCCATGATCACAAGATCACCATAAAATCATCCTCATGAATAACATACTTGTTTATAATCTTACCAAATCCTGGTCACTTAATGAACACATCATTCACATAACCAAGTTCCTGGACTTATTCATCACAACACTCACAAAGCAATACATAGAGAGTCTCCCGTTGAACACTTCGGAATATAATTTGGATACATGGAAAGTTTGCACATAAGTGCCACATATGTAGCCAAACTATCTGGTACGCATAGTAGCCTGTACTTAGTACTACACATACGACCAATTATCTGGTACACGTAGTAGCCTGCACTTAGTACTATACACGTGACCTAACTATCTGATACACGTAGTAGCCTGCACTGAGTACTACACATGTGATCGAAGTTATCGGATATGCATAGTAGCCTGCACTTAGTACTACACATGCGACCTAGCTACATATATCCTGTAGCTCTCTTGCCTAGATGGTGTACACATAGTATCACCTATGCAACCTAGCTACATCATAATGTCTTGTAGCTCTCTTGTACACATGATGTGCACTTAGCACCATACATGTGACCTAGCTACATACTATCTGTATCATCCAATCTTTCCGAAGGTTCAACCGGGATTTCTCTCACTTTTCCAACAATTTCACCAATCAAGTAATTATCCACAAACATATTTTCAATATTATTATAAAATATCATAATACAAGTAATATTGATGTATTACTTACATATAAACTTACATCTCATTTAATATCAAGGCAATAACATTAAATTACACATTGCCTTATTAAAAATCATATGAACTTACAATTTCCCATAATATCCATAATCATAGAAGTCACATTTATGTATGATAATTCAATGCACTTCATGTACCATAGACATATTTTTAAATCAATTTATAAACTTGGCACCATAATCATTTAATTTAACATAATTCAATTAATTCACTAAATTTAACTTTCAAATATAAATTATAGCATTATTGATGTATTATTATCATACCAACTTACATACTTTCAATACCTCAAAAATCGTAGTAAATATATCAATTTTACATTGAAACATGCATAAATTAATGCTTATTATACATATGAACTTACCTCGATACTAAAATGGCCATTTAACCAACTTTCCCAATTTTCAATTTTTCTCTCATTCTAGGTTCAAATCTCATTTTTCAGATCTAAAAGATCATATTTTACTTATTTAATTAATGTACTATTCAAAACAGTCCTTAACTCAAACTTTGGAAAATTTACAATTTTGTCCCTAAACTTTTGCATATTTACGCTTTTGCCCCTAGGCTCGGGAATTAAACTTCATCCCTTATTATTATGTTTTATGACATGCTGATCACTTTTCTCTTCTATGGCAACATCAAATTCTCACTCTAACATATACTTATGACTATAGGTATTTTTATCGGTTAAGCCCTTTTACTCGTTTTCACTCAAAACCGAGTAGCACAAGTTGTCTAACATAATTTAAAACATCATATTCTATCATAAAACATCAAAATAAACACATTTCACCTATGGGTATTTTTCCAAATATGAACCCTAGCTTAAATTATTGCTAGAATAAGCTTAATCAAATTACTGGGATTCCAAAAACGTAAAGAACTTGAAAAACGGGGTTAGAACAAACTTACTGTTGAGCTTGGAAAGCTTGAAAACCCTAGCCATGGCTTCCCCATGCTAATTTCGGCCTCCATGAAAAAGATGAGTCAATTTTGGCTTTATTTTCCCTTTTTATTTCTTTTAATTACCAAATGACCAAAATGCCCTTCCTTACTAAACTTTCAAAAATTCCATCCATGTCCAATTTTTGTCCATCACTTACAAATTGGTCAAATTTCTATTTGAGACCTCCTAATTAATATTTCAAAGCAATTTCATACTAGAAACTTCTAGAATGCAAGTTTTGCAACTTATTCAATTTAGTCCCTAACTTCAAATTAAGCACTTTATGCATAGAATTTCTTCACGAAATTTTCACACAATCATGAAATCATATCATAGACCTCAAAATAATCATAAAATAATTATTTCTATCTTGGATTTTGTGGTCCCGAAACCTCTGTTCCAACCAGACCCAATTTTGGGCTATTACAAAGCCTGATAAATGAAAGTGCTAGATCAATTATAATGTCCGAAAAATGATAAATGATAAAAATGTTAATTTTATGCTTGAGTTGAATATGAAAATTTGAATTGCATAAATGCATAAATAAATGAGATTGACCACATGCTTGATAATGCTTCAAAGATGCTAAATTTCATTTGAATAAATAGAAAATTCGATGGATATGTGATTTCCCAAAATGAATGTGGCCTGCATTTATTGCAAACCGGATGTAGCTCGGACGAGTAATCCTATTGATCTCATGATAGAAAGGATTTAGCCCGGACAGGTAATCCTGATATAAGTCCTCTGGAGCATATGTTATGGATTGGGTTTAGTTCAGATGGGTAATCCAGATCAAGCTCCTTAGATCCTATGTTATAAAAAGGATTTAGCCTGGACTAGTAATCCTGTTGTATATACGCGTGGCTCAAGAGTGTATTCTCTGAAATGGTACCTTATAGGTAACACTGGATATGAATTGACGGATTCTAATTTGTACACATTGGGTGTACTACATGTGTATCCACCAATGTTCCGAACAAATTCAACGGGTAAAGATCATGACACGAAAAGGCGTGAATAAGAAATGAGTTATCACACGTAGTTGTTTGAAATCCATGAAAACGATGCTACATGACAATTGACATATGAAAACATGGGATGATGATATTTGTACATGAGATTCTTTTGATGAATATGTTCATCCTTGGTTATAGACTTGTACATTTTGAGTGAACTACTGCTCGTGTGACATTGATATTTCAAGCAAAATGTGTAAAGTTTTGATATGAAATAATCTGAGCTCGAGATCTGTTATATGAAAATATATTTGAGATATAGCAGTGTGAATTATACATGTTGTAGAAAGCATATGTGCATGGAAACTTGATTGTTATTGAGCCTATACATGTTTTTGATGTTATTATGGAATATATGACTAGCAAAGGCAATGAGGATGTGTGTAGGGCTTAAGGTCAAATTGATTGAATATGCCTTACATAGTTACCTCAAAATAGAATGAATGGTAAGTTAAGTACCATGTTATATGAACTTACTAAGCATTTTATGCTTACTTAGTTTTATTTCCCTGTTTTAAAGTAAATCAGAAGCTCGTTGGATTGGAAGCTTGGCGGAGATCACTCACACTATCCATCGGCCCATGTCGGTACAATATGGTAAAGCAATTAGAGTTACAATGGCATGTATAGGATATATTGGCCATATTGGCATGTAAATGTAAATGATGCTTGTAATCTAGCCATTGGAATGGCTAGTAATGGTTTGTTCTAATATACTTGTAATGTCAAACAATGGTAGCTACATATATGCTAAGTAGTTAATCAAATTATGTCTAACTTGAGGACTTAACTAAGGTAAGATTATAGACATGTATGCATGAAATGATATGCCATGATGAATGATGTAATTTTCTTGATTTGAATGCTTGAAATGGTTGGTATTTGGATATATGACTCAAATGCAGGTTATGGGTGTGATTTTGGGTGAGAAATGAAGCTAGGAATGGCTTTATCTTGTCCGTACGGGTAGACACACGGGTGTGCGTCTAAACTGTGTGTGACACACGACCTGGTACATGGGTGTATGGTTAGGCCGCGTATCCCTTGCACCTAAATTTTAAGAAACAGAATGCTCAGAATTAAGCACACGGGCAGAGACACGAGTGTGTGTCTCAGCCGTGTGTGCTACAAGGCCTAGAACACGGGCGTGTGTCTTGGCCGTGTGAAACGTGCACCTAATTTTGAAATGAATTAATTGACCATGTAGCCTAGCACACAGGCGTATGGCATGCTGTGTGCACAAGTCAGAGAGTTACACGGGGTAGTGTACATGGGCGTGTCCCTTGGACCACATGGGTGTGTGAGCCCTGCACCTTGGAGAATTTTTGAAATTTCATGAAAAATTCTTAGAGGTTCTGGTTAAGTCTCGACTCGATTCTAATGTTCGTATTGGACCTTGAGGGTCCATTTAAGGGATGTTGCAAATGATTTCAGGATTTGAATAGTAACTTGCATGATTTATCTATAAATGTTCTGAAAACCTCTGGTAAAGCTCCGTAACCCTGTTTTAGCGGTGGATACAAGTTAGGGGCATTACATGGGTCCAAAAATGGAAAAAAAATAGGTGTTTGATTAGGAATTATGCAATGGCTTGAGATCCAACATATGTTGCAGATTGTTTGAAGCTTGTATGAGTAACATCGAATTAAGCTTGTGTTAGCAACCTGGTCTGAAACTCTTGTGAGCAACTTGAATATGTCAAGTTGTTTTAGTAAATTAGTCTCATGTATCCGAGTTTAATTTACTTCATTTCTCCAGGCAAAAATTAGAAATGAAAATGGTATTAAATGGAAACGAAATGGTTGAAATGAACTTGTATGAATGAAATTATATATATGTTGCAAGTTGAATATGATTTAATCGATACATGTTATAAGATGGAAGGTTATATATATCTATATAATTATGTTATAAGTTATGACATGTATCTAGGTGTTTCAATTGCTTAAATTGTTATAATGTCAAAGTAAGTTAAGTACATTTTATTTGAACTTACTAAGCATTTGATATGGTTACCCTGTTGTATTCCCTTTCCTTATAGATTACCAACTTGCGAAACATGTTTAACGAATCAGACAGAAGCTTATACTATCCCCTTTTCAAAATGGTATATTTTCAATCGTTTTAAAGTTTGATTATATGACATGTATATATGTGTTAACTTTGGATTGATAGTTTGGTTTAAACCTTAGTTAATGTTGATTTTAGTAAAGTAATGTCCATATATGCATAAGTATTGTAACACCCCTAACCCGTATCCATCGCTGAAATACGGTTATGAGGCATTACCGATCAACCACCACATAAATCATACACTTGAGTAAACATAATTATAATCCATTCATCTCAATCACTTTGTCCCTTATAATGTTCTAAGAGACTGATCGCGTGATTTCGTAATAGGTTTTAAATATTTATAATTACTCATTCTTGAACTAACTATTATCACGATGTAAGCAAGTGTACCTATCGAACAGTAGTATAGTTTTAGCAAAACCAGATTGTCTAACCCAAAGGAACTAAAAGTACTAGTAATGACTGTCCTTTTATTATCTAGCCTAAGAATAAAAAGGTTTTTATTTTAACTAACATATTATCTAAACTAAGAACGCACAGAGAATGGAATTGGGGAATTGCTTTTGGAAAAATCGATTGAATGAAGACAATACCTAAGGAAAAATCCTCCTAGACTGTACTTGTTATTCTGGCTCCGAATCAGACAATTTATTTATTTAACTTGTTCCATAGAGATCCCTAAGTTATGTTATTATCCCTATTCAAGACTAATAACGTCTAATCCCTAGATTGAATAACCGAGACTTTTCTCTAATTAACACTCTAGGGTTGCATTAACTCGATCTATGGATCCCCTTATTAGGTTTCACCCTAATCTAGCAAAATCTTGTCACCCTATGTCTAGGCGCACAATCAACTCCGCTTAATTATGACAAATGTACTCTTAAACAGGGTCTATTCCTCCTCTGAATAAGAGCTTATCTTGAATCAGAATCCTGGGATATCAAAACAAGAATTAAGAACAAGTCAAATATTTATCATACAATTCAGAAAATAATAACAAGATTCGTCTTGGGTTTCATTCCTTTTAAGTATTTAGCCAAATTTACACGGCCGCGTGGTCTGCACATGTGAGGAGGTCCAGGTCGTGTTGATTTCGTACTTTGGCCCATTTTCTCTATTTTTGGCCCATTTCTCATTCTTTTCTCTCTCCTATGCTCTCCTAAGTGTAAAATATGAAATTAAAGCATTAGGAGCATCGAATTCACCAATTCTAATGGAAAATCATCCATAAAATGCGTTAAACATGGGGTAAAAATATGTATAAATTACATTTTATCAAACACCCCCACATTTAAGCATTTTCTTGTCCTCAAGCAAAATTCTCAACTCATAATCAAAATAAATTCTTCTTAACTTATAATTTCTATCAATAATATCTCAGAATAATCCATAGGTAATCATACATTGAGAATTCAACTAAAACAACATAAAAGTTTCAAACATTCCAAGTTAAGTATTTAATCATGCAAACATAGGTGTCTCTCCTCATTTAAGTAATTACCTTTGATTCCGAATACCACAAAGTTTCACATCCTCACTACAGATTCACTCAAATCACTCGAGGTGTTTAAGGACAATAAATGAAGCACTCAATAGTCAATAATGAAAAGTCATTACCATAGGCTTGCATGAAAATCAAATCTCCACCACTATAATTTAAGATGATACATCAATCAAAAGGTCTTTAGAGGGTTGTAATGAGGTTTGGTTAGGGGGTGTGGTCACAAGCTGAAAGACAAGGTTAGAATCAAGATTGAATTGAAAAATTTCCTAACTAGAAAAAGAGTTAATCATCACTTGCATACACAGAGCTTCTTCTCAAAGTAAGGAATTTAACTTCTGAGGCTTACAAACAGAACATCACTACTAATATGTATACATGTTTTTTTTTCTTTTTTTAAGAATACATTAAATTACATAGTAGAATTAAATATAGCTAAGCAACTATTTCAATTCAAATCTTGACAAAAATGGGGCTTAAATTAATTTAGGGGATTTCAACAGTAATGGGTTAAAGGTTAATATTAAGGGTAATACAAGAAATGGCTTGTTAGGCTCAAGGGGTTCACTAGGGGTTAATTGTGGAGGTAGGCTTTTCATGGAATGAGTGGGTTAATCCTAAGTGCCTTAATCATTCTGACATATCAAATCAAATGGTGTGGTCTCAACATGAATAATCAAGCAAGTTCTAGAATAACAGTTCATTATTGACGCACTCAAAGCAATAATAAAAGTGAGCATGAAAGAATTAATAGACGCTCAAAAGGCTCAAAAATCTCACAAAAATTATGGCTTTTTTATGTTTAAAACTTGTGAATCCCAACTCAAAGTAATACCTAAATTTTGGGGAAACAACCTAAAATTTTAAATTCTTAAAAATCAACTTATCATGTTTGATTCTCTAATGTCTTAAATTTTAAACAATCAACGCATAAATGCCTATGTTTTAATTCAAGATATATCAATCAAAATCATAAATCAATTAAAATTTATCCTAAATATGATATGAGAGCTTTTAAAGAGAACAAGGCAATCATTCAGAGATTTTTCTGATAATAAATAAATACCCCCCACACTTAAGATGTACATTGCCCTCAATTTACAAAGATAAATATTTAGAGTATAAAAATAAGATAGGGAGAGAATTAAAACTTCCTGTATGATGAATTCCTCGAATTGGAGTTCTGGAGAAGAATCGGTTCAAGAGTGGAAGAGGATACACCGGCGGTCGTAGAGGTTCATTAGGCCATAAGTCCTGCACCAAAAGGATATTATCTCTAGTGGTAGCTATGGTCGTGGGCGAGCAGGACATGGCAGTCGTAGAGAACCATTCCTGGTGGAGTTCTAGTTCCTATATGATGATAAGCTTAAGAGCTCTATATAACTGTGATAAAATCAGGAACGTTTTAGGGGATATTAGGAAGAACAATTACTCAAAAAGAAATAACTGAAATTAATAAATAAAAATAAAATTTCTAAAATCTAATAAAAATAAAAAGTAGTTTTAATAAAAATTAAAAACATAAAATAATAAAGAAATGTTTTTAAACATCTTCATCGTTGGATGGTTCGCGAGGTCGGACTGGCGATGAGATGTGGAGGTGCTGACAAATCTGCTGTAGAGTAGCATCAATGTTGTCAAATCGTTGAAAACACTGCTGCTCGAATCGAGTGAGGCGCTCAAAGATGTCAGCATATGAAGCCGCTGCATGAACTGGATGAGAAGGTGGTGGTGGCTGGAATGGTGGGTTCTCGTGCTGTGAAGGGACATCATCAGGAATGTCCTCGTAGGCCTCCTCCTCTGTGGATTGGGCGAGACGATATTGAGGAGGGTAGGTTCCTCGGTGCCTCTCGATCATCCTCATGCTAAGCATGCTTGAGATGCCTTGTAGAGACATCTGGCCAATGAGTGTCAAGGATGATTCTTGGGCCGCGGTGTCTAGGAGCCCGAAGTGTCGAGCCAATCACGTTACATAGGGGCCAATGAGATGACCCACTTCCTATGCCACTCCGTCTGGTGCTGAATCGCGAGGGCGATGAAGTAGGTAAGCTCGATGTCATGCTCGTGTGACATAAACCATAAGAAGTAGGCATCGTGAGTGTTGACGACGCCAGTGCTCTCTCGCCTCCCTGTAATCATGTGAGCTAATATAGCATGTAGGTACCTCAGGGATGGTGGGAGAACTACTGCCTTGGAGCGGCTAGGATTGTAGGAGGCTGTGCCAGAGGCCAAAGTGTGCCAGCACTTCGAGGGAGAAAAATGTATGTGCCAAGTGAGAGCATGTAGTTCATTTTTCTCCTTGAACTCCTCCATATATAAGCCTAGTGAAGCACCAAACTCTGGAACGCTTAGCTGGCGGACTAACCCACCTAGGCGAAACTGGACCGTGCTGAGATCATCATAATTTGGCATTACGGTCTAAAGATGGAACTTTGAGCATAGTTCCATCGTGAGCTCGAGGTATGTTGGTTCGATGATCCCAAAAAACAACTCCCAATGGTAGGTGGTTAGGAGGGCCCGAATCACATCAGCCAACTGAACTTTTTCTACGGTAGCCCAGTCGATGCAGTGGCCCGTAATTAAGGGTCGGGCTCGAAATATTTGGAAAAGCTCTTCCTGAGGCCCTCGGGGGAACTATAGGTGAGGGTGACGAATTTCTGTGGTTGGACCCTCGAAAGATGACGCTCCCTTTCTTTTTTTCGAGGCAGGTACGGTGGTTTTCTTTCCTCGTGAAGACGACATGGTACCTGCGATTAAAACCATCAAGTCATATTAATGAGTGGTCAAAGTAAAAGGAATGCAACTTTCAAATAAAAAGCAAAATTTCAGTCACAAGCAAAATGTGTAAAGTTTTGATATGAAATAATCTGAACTCGAGATCTGTTATATGAAAATATATTTGAGATATAGCAGTGTGAATTATACATGTTGTAGAAAGCATATGTGCATAGAAATTTGATTGTTATTGAGCCTATACATGTTTTTGATGTTATTATGGAATATATGACTAGCAAAGGCAATGAGGATGTGTGTAGGGCTTAAGGTCAAATTGATTGAATATGCCTTACATAGTTACCTCAAAATAGAATGAATGGTAAGTTAAGTACCATGTTATACGAACTTACTAAGCATTTTATGCTTACTTAGTTTTATTTCCCTGTTTTAAAGTAAATCAGAAGCTCGTTGGATTGGAAGCTTGGCGGAGATCACTCACACTATCCATCGGCCCATGTCGGTACAATATGGTAAAGCAATTAGAGTTACAATGGCATGTATAGGATATATTGGCCATATTGGCATGTAAATGTAAATGATGCTTGTAATCTAGCCATTGGAATGGCTAGTAATGGTTTGTTCTAATATACTTGTAATGTCAAACAATGGTAGCTACATATATGCTAAGTAGTTAATCAAATTATGTCTAACTTGAGGACTTAACTAAGGTAAGATTATAGACATGTATGCATGAAATGATATGCCATGATGAATGATGTAATTTTCTTGATTTGAATGCTTGAAATGGTTGGTATTTGGATATATGACTCAAATGCAGGTTATGGGTGTGATTTTGGGTGAGAAATGAAGCTAGGAATGGCTTTATCTTGTCCGTACGGGTAGACACACGGGTGTGTGTCTAAACTGTGTGTGACACACGACCTGGTACATGGGTGTATGGTTAGGCCGCGTATCCCTTGCACCTAAATTTTAAGAAATAGAATGCTCAGAATTGAGCACACGGGCAGAGACACGAGTGTGTGTCTCAGCCGTGTGTGCTACAAGGCCTAGAACACGGGCGTGTGTCTTGGCTGTGTGAAACGTGCACCTAATTTTGAAATGAATTAATTGACCATGTAGCCTAGCACACAGGCGTGTGGCATGCTCGTGTGCACAAGTCAGAGAGTTACACGGGGTAGTGTACATGGGCGTGTCCCTTGGACCACATGGGTGTGTGAGCCCTGCACCTTGGAGAATTTTTGAAATTTCATGAAAAATTCTTAGAGGTTCTGGTTAAGTCTCGACTCGATTCTAATGTTCGTATTGGACCTTGAGGGTCCATTTAAGGGATGTTGCAAATGATTTCAGGATTTGAATAGTAACTTGCATGAATTATCTATAAATGTTCTGAAAACCTCTGGTAAAGCTCCGTAACCCTGTTTTAGCGGTGGATACAGGTTAGGGGCATTACATGGGTCCAAAAATGGAAAAAAATAGGTGTTTGATTAGGAATTATGCAATGGCTTGAGATCCAACATATGTTGCAGATTGTTTGAAGCTTGTATGAGTAACATCGAATTAAGCTTGTGTTAGCAACCTGGTCTGAAACTCTTGTGAGCAACTTGAATATGTCAAGTTGTTTTAGTAAATTAGTCTCATGTATCCGAGTTTAATTTACTTCATTTCTCCAGGCAAAAATTAGAAATGAAAATGGTATTAAATGGAAACGAAATGGTTGAAATGAACTTGTATGAATGAAATTATATATATGTTGCAAGTTGAATATGATTTAATCGATACATGTTATAAGATGGAAGGTTATATATATCTATATAATTATGTTATAAGTTATGACATGTATCTAGGTGTTTCAATTGCTTAAATTGTTATAATGTCAAAGTAAGTTAAGTACATTTTATTTGAACTTACTAAGCATTTGATATGGTTACCCTGTTGTATTCCCTTTCCTTATAGATTACCAACTTGCGAAACATGTTTAACGAATCAGACAGAAGCTTATACTATCCCCTTTTCAAATTGGTATGTTTTCAATCGTTTTAAAGTTTGATTATATGACATGTATATATGTGTTAACTTTGGATTGATAGTTTGGTTTAAACCTTAGTTAATGTTGATTTTAGTAAAGTACTGTCCATATATGCATAAGTATTGTAACACCCCTAACCCGTATCCATCGCTGAAATACGGTTATGAGGCATTACCGATCAAACACCACATAAATCATACACTTGAGTAAACATAATTATAATCCATTCATCTCAATCACTTTGTCCCTTATAATGTTCTAAGAGACTGATCGCGTGATTTCGTAATAGGTTTTAAATATTTATAATTACTCATTCTTGAACTAACTATTATCACGATGTAAGCAAGTGTACCTATCGAACAGTAGTATAGTTTTAGCAAGACCAGATTGTCTAACCCAAAGGAACTAAAAGTACTAGTAATGGCTGTCCTTTTATTATCTAGCCTAAGAATAAAAAGGTTTTTATTTTAACTAACATATTATCTAAACCAATAACGCACAGAGAATGGAATTGGGGAATTGCTTTTGGAAAAATCGATTGAATGAAGACAATACCTAAGGAAAAATCCACCAAGACTGTATTTGTTATTCTGGCTCCGAATCAGACAATTTATTCATTTAACTTGTTCCATAGAGATCCCTAAGTTATGTTATTATCCCTATTCAAGACTAATAACGTCTAATCCCTAGATTGAATAACCGAGACTTTTCTCTAATTAACACTCTAGGGTTGCATTAACTCGATCTATGGATCCCCTTATTAGGTTTCACCCTAATCCAGCAAAATCTTGTCACCCTATGTCTAGGCGCACAATCAACTCCGCTTAATTATGACAAATGTACTCTTAAACAGGGTCTATTCCTCCTCTGAATAAGAGCTTATCTTGAATCAGTATCCTGGGATATCAAAACAAGAATTAAGAACAAGTCAAATATTTATCATACAATTCAGAAAATAATAACAAGATTCGTCTTGGGTTTCATTCCTTTTAAGTATTTAGCCAAATTTACACGGCCGCGTGGTCTGCACATGTGAGGAGGTCCAGGCCGTGTTGATTTCGTACTTTGGCCCATTTTCTCTATTTTTGGCCCATTTCTCATTCTTTTCTCTCTCCTATGCTCTCCTAAGTGTAAAATATGAAATTAAAGCATTAGGAGTATCGAATTCACCAATTCTAATGGAAAATCATCCATAAAATGCGTTAAACATGGGGTAAAAATATGTATAAATTACATTTTATCAAACACCCCCACATTTAAGCATTTTCTTGTCCTCAAGCAAAATTCTCAACTCATAATCAAAATAAATTCTTCTTAACTTATAATTTCTATCAATAATATCTCAGAATAATCCATAGGTAATCATACATTGAGAATTCAACTAAAACAACATAAAAGTTTCAAACATTCCAAGTTAAGTATTTAATCATGCAAACATAGGTGTCTCTCCTCATTTAAGTAATTACCTTTGATTCCGAATACCACAAAGTTTCACATCCTCACTACAGATTCACTCAAATCACTCGAGGTGTTTAAGGACAATAAATGAAGCACTCAATAGTCAATAATGAAAAGTCATTACCATAGGCTTGCATGAAAATCAAATCTCCACCACTATAATTTAAGATGATACATCAATCAAAAGGTCTTTAGAGGGTTGTAATGAGGTTTGGTTAGGGGGTGTGGTCACAAGCTGAAAGACAAGGTTAGAATCAAGATTGAATTGAAAAATTTCCTAACTAGAAAAAGAGTTAATCATCACTTGCATACAACAGAGCTTCTTCTCAAAGTAAGGAATTTAACTTCTGAGGCTTACAAACAGAACATCACTACTAATATGTATACATGTTTTTTTTTCTTTTTTTTAAGAATACATTAAATTACATAGTAGAATTAAATATAGCTAAGCAACTATTTCAATTCAAATCTTGACAAAAATGGGGCTTAAATTAATTTAGGGGATTTCAACAGTAATGGGTTAAAGGTTAATATTAAGGGTAATACAAGAAATGGCTTGTTAGGCTCAAGGGGGTTCACTAGGGGTTAATTGTGGAGGTAGGCTTTTCATGGAATAAGTGGGTTAATCCTAAGTGCCTTAATCATTCTGACATATCAAATCAAATGGTGTGGTCTCAACATGAATAATCAAGCAAGTTCTAGAATAACAGTTCATTATTGACGCACTCAAAGCAATAATAAAAGTGAGCATGAAAGAATTAATAGACGCTCAAAAATCTCACAAAAATTATGGCTTTTTTATGTTTAAAACTTGTGAATCCCAACTCAAAGTAATACCTAAATTTTGGGGAAACAACCTAAAATTTTAAATTCTTAAAAATCAACTTATCATGTTTGATTCTCTAATGTCTTAAATTTTAAACAATCAACGCATAAATGCCTATGTTTTAATTCAAGATATATCAATCAAAATCATAAATCAATTAAAATTTATCCTAAATATGATATGAGAGCTTTTAAAGAGAACAAGGCAATCATTCAGAGATTTTTCTGATAATAAATAAATACCCCCCACACTAGAGATGTACATTGCCCTCAATTTACAAAGATAAATATTTAGAGTATAAAAATAAGATAGGGAGAGAATTAAAACTTCCTGTATGATGAATTCCTCGAATTGGAGTTCTGGAGAAGAATCGGTTCAAGAGTGGAGGAGGATACACCGGCGGTCGTAGAGGTTCATTAGGCCATAAGTCCTGCACCAAAAGGATATTATCTCTAGTGGTAGCTATGGTCGTGGGCGAGCAGGACATGGCAGTCGTAGAGAACCATTCCTGGTGGAGTTCTAGTTCCTATATGATGATAAGCTTAAGAGCTCTATATAACTGTGATAAAATCAGGAACTTTTTAGGGGATATTAGGAAGAACAATTACTCAAAAAGAAATAACTGAAATTAATAAATAAAAATAAAATTTCTAAAATCTAATAAAAATAAAAAGTAGTTTTAATAAAAATTAAAAACATAAAATAATAAAGAAATGTTTTTAAACATCTTCATCGTTGGATGGTTCGCGAGGTCGGACTGGCGATGAGATGTGGAGGTGCTGACAAATCTGCTGTAGAGTAGCATCAATGTTGTCAAATCGTTGAAAACACTGCTGCTCGAATCGAGTGAGGCGCTCAAAGATGTCAGCATATGAAGCCGCTGCATGAACTGGATGAGAGGGTGGTGGTGGCTGGGATGGTGGGTCCTCATGCTGTGAAGGGACATTATCAGGAATGTCCTCGTAGGCCTCCTCCTCTGTGGATCGGGCGAGACGATATTGAGGAGGGTAGGTTCCTCGGTGCCTCTCGATCATCCTCATGCTAAGCATGCTTGAGATGCCTTGTAGAGACATCTGGCCAATGAGGGTCAAGGATGATTCTTGGGACGCGGTGTCTAGGAGCCCGAAGTGTCGAGCCAATCACGTTACATAGGGGCCAATGAGATGACCCACTTCCTATGCCACTCCGTCTGGTGCTGAATCGCGAGGGCGATGAAGTAGGCAAGCTCGATGTCATGCTCGTGTGACATAAACCATAAGAAGTAGGCGTCGTGAGTGTTGACGACGCCAGTGCTCTCTCGCCTCCCTGTAATCATGTGAGCTAATATAGCATGTAGGTACCTCAGGGATGGTGGGAGAACTACTGCCTTGGAGCGGCTAGGATTGTAGGAGGCTGTGCCAGAGGCCAAAGTGTGCCAGCACTTCGAGGGAGAAAAATGTATGTGCCAAGTGAGAGCATGTAGTTCATTTTTCTCCTTGAACTCCTCCATATATAAGCCTAGTGAAGCACCAAACTCTGGGACGCTTAGCTGGCGGACTAACCCACCTAGGCGAAACTGGACCGTGCTGAGATCATCATAATTTGTCATTACGGTCTAAAGATGGAACTTTGAGCATAGTTCCATCGTGAGCTCGAGGTATGTTGGTTCGATGATCCCAAAAAACAACTCCCAATGGTAGGTGGTTAGGAGGGCCCGAATCACATCAGCCAACTGAACTTTTTCTACGGTAGCCCAGTCGATGCAGTGGCCCGCAATTAAGGGTCGGGCTCGAAATATTTGGAAAAGCTCTTCCTGAGGCCCTCGGGGGAACTATAGGTGAGGGTGACGAATTTCTGTGGTTGGACCCTCGAAAGATGACGCTCCCTTTCTTTTTTTCGAGGCAGGTACGGTGGTTTTCTTTCCTCGTGAAGACGACATGGTACCTGCGATTAAAATCATCAAGTCATATTAATGAGTGGTCAAAGTAAAAGGAATGCAACTTTCAAATAAAAAGCAAAATTTCAGTCACAACCAAACATAACTAATATAATAATTTCGTGACATTATCATTGTAATGGCATGAGAATGGGCGTAGTAATGGCATGTGTATGACAAAAGAGTGAGGCTTTCCTAACAACTTGTTTTAACATGAGATGTATGATAAATGATTGAAGAATGCAAATTAAATGATAGACATTGGCATGGAAATATCATGAGAATAAGCATAGTAAAGTCATGGGTATGAGGTTTTCCTAATAACTCGATTTAACACAAAATGTATGATAACTAACCTAAGAATGCAAACTAAATGATAAAATAATGAGCAAAATGAAAAATAGTTCAAAAGCAATGAATATTATGCTAATAATAAGCATTAGTAATAAGTAAAATAGAAGTGAAAGGAGTAAACAAACACTAAGGAAGAGAGATTGAGCGTCAAAAATAGAGTGGGAAACGGCACACGGGCGTGGCAGGGAGGCCGTGTGGAGTTGCAGCGGCTAGGGTTAGGGTTTTTGAATGGGGAAGAAAGTGAATAGTAAAGGTATTTATAGATTTTGGGCCACACGACCAGGGCACACACCTGTGTTCCCCAACTTCAGCCCGTGTGATTCGCAAATTTTGAATTTGGGCGCGTCTGACATTTAGTACACGTCCATGTTCCTTGGGCGTGTGGGTTAACACGATCGTGTCGCACGACCGTGTCTAGCTTTGTTCTCTTCTCCCACTCCCGTATGGGCATGCCCCAATGCCTGTGTTAATTTGACAGGTTTGACCACGAGTGTTAGACACGGTCATGTCGCACACCCGTACTAATTTCTCAGTTTCAACCATGGGTCTTCCACACGGGAGTGTCGCACACCCGTGTTGTGTTGGAAGGCTTAACCACGGCCCTATCGCACGGTCGAGGCATTTTATCGTAGCCCATGTTTGGGGAAATCCTTGCCCTGTTTTCACATGGCCATAAGCACGCCCGTGTGCTTGGCCGTGTCTCTGTGGAAAACCTATATTCGAGAGATCCGTTAGTCAGTTAGATGTTAAAGAATAAATTTTTAAAGAAGTTAATACAGTTAGTGCTCGGGTTGCCTCCCGAGAAATGCTTATTTATAGTCTAAGCTTGACTTACCTCTCCGTTGAATAATCATGGTGGTTTGAGGAGTTTATACTCCTCATTCTTGTGATCAATCTCATCAAAATAAGGTTTTAAAGGGTGTTGTTTACCTTAAACGTGCCAAACTTAGGGTGCCTTACCTCAACCATACCGAATGGAAAGATACTAAGTATCGTAAGAGGGATTTCTTTATTCGGTGTGGTAGCGACAATGTGGGAATCTGCGGCATCTAATAAGACTCTATCTCCAATCTAAGTTGATTTGGAAAGGTATTGAGCTTGTTCTGTCGTATGTTTTTCAGGTGCTCTTGGTTTATGCGTCTGCCATTCATTGAGTTCCTCGATTTGTAATCTTCGATCTTCATGAATAGGTCCTCTACTATTGCTTGAGAATGACTCGTGTGCTTCCTTCAAACTCATTTCCTGTAAAGTAGGTTGTACCATTTGTCAATTCTAGGAGAATGGTTTAAAAGATCACATTCAATTCCCGATGTGTTGCTCGAATTGCGAGCATGAAGGGTGATTGTTTCGTCTCCCACACGGAGTGTGAGTTCACCTGTGCCAACATCAATAATCATTTTAGCAGTTGCTAAAAAGGGCCTTCCCAGAATTAAAGGAGTGTTGCTATCCTCCTCTATATCTAATACAATAAAGTCAACGGGAAATATAAATTTATCGATTTTAACTAGTACATCTTCAATAATACCCCTAGGGAACCTTATAGTTTTATCTGCTAATTGAATGTTCATTCTAGTTTGTTTGGGCTTCCCGAGACCTAATTACTTAAACATTTTGTAGGGCATGACATTAATACTAGCCCCTAAATTAGCTAATGCATTATTAACATCTAAACTACCAATTAAGCAAGGAATTGTAAAACTCCCTGGATCTTTTAGTTTGTTCGGTAGTCTATTTTGGAAAATAGCTGAGGAAACTACATTTAGCTCCACGTGCGACGCCTCGTCCAACTTCCACTTATTTGCTAAAAGTTCCTTTAAAAATTTCATTGCGTTCGGCATCTGCGATAGGGCTTCAATAAACGGTAAGTTAATATGTAATTTTTTTAAGAGTTTAAGGAATTTACCAAATTGTTCATCTGAGCGGTCTTTCCTTGTCACGTTGGGGTATGGCACACGAGGTTTATATTCGACATTCACAATTTTGTTTTTATTGTTATCTACCTCACCTTGACCTTTACTTACCACAGTTTCTTGCCTCGGTTCTGGTTCAGGCTCAACAACTCCTTCTTCATCTTGAATATTAATTGCGTTGAGTTATTCCCTTGGTTTGGGTTCAGTATAACTTGGCAAGCTACCTTGTGGTTGTTCGAAAATTAGTTTGGAAAGCTGGCCTATCTAAGTTTCGAGCCCTTGGATAGACGCTTGTTGATTTTTAAGTGCTGTCTCGGTGTTTTGGAAACGAGTTTTTGATACCAAAATAAACTTTGAGAGCATCTCTTCAAGGTTCAGCTTCTTTTCCTGTTGGTAGAGTGGTTGTTGGTACCCTGGAGATGGTTGTGGTCTTTGATTTCATTGACCGCTCCACGAGAAATTGGGGTGGTTCCTCCAACCTGTATTGTTAGTGTTACTATATGGATTGTTTTGAGGTCGAGGATTATTACCCAAGTAGTTTAATTGCTCGTTATCCATGTTGTGGCCATAAGGTTGGTATTCCGAATGGC
Source organism: Gossypium hirsutum (assembly GCF_007990345.1). NCBI lineage: Eukaryota > Viridiplantae > Streptophyta > Magnoliopsida > Malvales > Malvaceae > Gossypium > Gossypium hirsutum. Next base: position 56,577,921 of record NC_053436.1, on the reverse strand, counting down.
TTGTTCCACCTCTACTTGCTTCGCACTGCATTACTGGGTGAACCTGTGAAAAACTAAGAAAACCATCAATCTTTTTATTTAAGAGTTCTGCTTGATTAGAGAGGATGGTGACCGAATCAACGTTATAAATGCCGGCAGTTTTCGTTGGCTTTGTCCTCATGACTTGCCATTGATAGTTATTCAGTGACATCTCCTCTATAAACTCATAGGAATCTTCAGGTGTTTTATTATTGATGGTTCCACCAGCAGCTGCGTCAACCATTTGGTGAATCGAAGGATTCAGGCCATTATGGAACGTTTGAACCTATAGCCAAAGCGGTAACCCATGGTGAGGGCACCTTCTCAAAAGGTCCTTGTATCTCTCCCATGCATCATAGAGTGTTTCTAAATCCATCTGCACAAAAGAAGAGATATCATTACGTAATTTAGCCATTTTAGCCGGCGGAAAAAATTTTAGTAAAAATTTTTCAGTCATTTGTTCCCAAGTAGTAATTGACCCTCGTGGTAACAAGTTCAACCACTGTTTAGCTTTGTTCCTCAATGAAAAAGGGAATAACCGAAGACGAATGGCATCATCAGAGACACCATTAATATTTAATGTATCGCATAGTTCTAAGAAGTTGGCTAAATGAGCGTTGGGATCCTCATCCTGCAAACCATCAAACTGAACAAATTGCTGTATCATTTGAATAGTGTTAGTTCAAAAGTATTTGCAGCTACAGCAGGTCTAACTATGCTTGATTTAGTTCTTGTTAAAGAAGGTTTAGCATAATCATACATAGTGCGTGGAGCAGGATTTTGATTAACCGCAATTGCAGGAGATAGCTGATTGCCTTGGTTTTCAGCCATCTCTTCGGTTGGGGGTTAAGTATCGTCTTCTTGCTCATTCTCTGTGTATCTTAAGCTTCGCCTTATTTCTCTTTGATTTCTGCGAACTGTACAATCGATTTCTTCGTCAAAAAGTAATGGTCCTGACGGATTTCTTCTAGTCATAAACTATAAAAACGTGCCAAGAGAAGGAAAAAGTAAATTAATAAATAATAATAATAAATTAAAGTGCACGAAAAATAAATGGCTAAAGTAATAAAAATTGAGCATTCCTAATATTTCAGTTCCCCAGCAACGGCGCCAAAAAACTTGATCGTGTGATTTCGTGATAGGTTTTAAATATTTATAATTACTTTTTCTTGAACTAACTATTATCGCGATGTAAGCAAGTGTACCTATCGAATAGTAGTATAGTTTTAGCAAGACCAGATTGTCGAACCCAAAGGAACTAAAAGTACGAATAATGACTGTCTTTTTATTATCTAGCCTAAGACTAAAGAGGTTTTTGTTTTAACTAACTAATTATCTAAACTAAGAACACACAGAGAGAATGGAATAGAGGAATTGCTTTTGGAAAAATCGATTGAATGAAGACAATACCTAAGGAAAAATCCACCTAGACTATACTTGTTATTCTGGCTCCGAATCGGACGATTTATTCATTTAACTTGTTCCATAGAGATCCCTAAGTTATGTTATTATCCCTATTCAAGACTAATAACGCCTAATCCCTAGATTGAATAACCGAGACTTTTCTCTAATTAACACTCTAGGGTTGCATTAACTCGATCTATGGATCCCCTTATTAGGTTTCACCCTAATCCAGCAAAATCTTGTCACCCTATGTCTAGGCGCACAATCAACTCCACTTAATTATGACAAATGTACTCTTAAACAGGGTTTATTCCTCCTCTGAATAAGAGCTTATCTTGAATCGATATCCTTGGATATCAAAACAAGAATTAAGAACAAGTCAAATATTTATCATACAATTCAGAAAATAATAGCAAGATTCGTCTTAGGTTTCATTTTCCTTAGGTATTTAGGGGATTTAGTTCATAACTGAGTAAGAAAACATCTCAGATTAATAAAGAATACAAAACATAAAGAAAACCAAAACTCCTGAAGGGGAATTGAGGAGAGATCTTCAGTCTTGATGATGAATCAGGCTTCTGAGATGAATCAATTGGCTTTTTTGGAGTAATTCCTTACCCCCTCCTCTGTCCTCCCTTTTCTTTCTTCTCTAAAGTGTATTTATAGGCTTTGGAATGCCTAAAAGCCCTCAAAATTAGCCTTTTCCGAATTGGACTCAACTTGGGCTCGGTAGGGACACACCCGTGTGTGATTACTTCAGGCTGTGCTCGAGCCTGCCAAATTGACACGGCCGTGTGGTCTGCCCGTGTGAGGAGGTCCAAGCAGTGTTGATTTCGTACTTTGGCCCATTTTCTCCATTTTTGGCCCATTTCTTGTTCCTTTCGCTCTTCTATGCTCTCCTAAGTGTAAAACATGAAATTAAAGCATTAGAAGCATCGAATTCACCAATTCTAATGGAAAATTATCCATAAAATACGTTAAATATGGGGTAAAAATATGTATAAATTACGGTTTATCAAAGACCTTAAAACATGCTTAGAAGTGGTTCGGGACTAAACTGATAACATTTAAAAACTTTAGGAAACTTTAAAAATTTCTTTAATTTCAGGGTCACACGCCCATGTGAACAGGCCACGTGCCTCACACAGCCACCAGACACACCCGTGTCACAAGCCATGTGGAAATAGGGCTTACATACTGACCTGTATCACACGGCCGAGGAAATGCCCGTGTGCCATGGCCATGGGAAAACTAGGGAGGTTACTGACATAGGTCACATGGTCAGCCACACGCCCATGTGCCAGCCCGTGTGCCATTCATGGTCAATAGACATGCTCGTGTGTCTATGCCATGTGAAAACTATAAGGTATACAACCTTAACTCAAAAGGGAACCCCAGGGGACACACAGCCGTGACACACGGCTAAGACACACGTCCATGTCTCACCCATGTGGACAAAAATAGGCCATTTGCAAAGCCAATTTGCCATCCTTCACTCGTGCACATGCACACATAGCAACCAATTTGGAACCATTTCCATACACTTATAGGCAGCCCAAAACATACCAATTCACACACTTATCATACCATCTATCATCAACCATTTTAACTACTCAATTCCACATTCAAAACATACCAAATCATTATGCCAAAATCATCACAACTTGCATAAGTTCCATATACATTTACTCATCATATTATCATCTATTTCATATCTCAAAACACATCATTAAACTATATCAACAACTAAGGCCAACATACCCAAAACAAGCCAATATATATACAAGGCATTATACACAACACTTAGGCCAACTTAAATGACCAAATACATACCGACATTTTCTAACAAAATTAAGCCAAATGTCATGGATTAAATCATAATTCAAAACATATCATCAACTCACTAGCCAATACATGCCATATACTATATTTACAAGCATCCAAAAATACTGACAATTAGTCGATAGTGTGATGACTATAACATCCCGAATAAGAGCCTAGTCGAAATAATGGTTTTGAGACCACAAATCCAAAATAGAAATGATTATTTTATGATTATTTGATGGTCCATGATATAATTGCATGTTTGTGTGAAATTTTCATGAAAAAATTCTATGCCTAAGGTGTCCAATTTAACTTTAGGGACTAAATTGAATAAGTTGCAAAATATGTATTCTAGAAGCTTCAAGCATGAAATTGTATTGGATGATAAATTATAAGGTCTTAAATAGAAATTTGACTGATTTCTATAATTTTGGACAAAAATGGGCATGAATAGGAAAAAATTGAAAGAAATGCCTTAAGGGCATTTTTGTCATTTGGTAAATAAAAGAATAAAAAGGGAAAAATGAAGCAAAACTTGTTCATATTCTCCATGTGTGTGCCCAAATTCCAAGAAACACCATAGCTAGGGTTTCTTCACTTTTCAAGCTCAAAAGTAGCATTCTAGTCCCATTTTTAATGTTCTTTACATTTATGAAGTTGTCATCAACCGATCTAGCTATTTCTACCATTATTTTGAGCTAGGGTTCATGTAAGAAATTTGACCCATGTGTGACATGGATGTATTTGATGTTTAATGGAGGAATATGAATTTTGATGCGTGATAAACATCTTTTGCTAAATGATTTTTAGTGAAAACACCTAAAAAGGACTTTTTTGTAAAAGGTGTAAAAATGTAGTAGAAATGTGAAATAAAGGAAAATGTGAGCTGATATGAGTTAGAATATGAAATGGGTAGGCTTTAATAACTAATAAATTTCATGCATTTCATTTTGCGAGCCTAGGGACTAAAGTATAAATAAGTAAAAAGTTAGGGGTAAAAAGGTAATTTTACCAAAGTATGTGTTATGGGTCGATATGAGCAATGTATGTATTGAACAAGTTGAATTTGACATTATAGATCAAGAAAAACGTGATTCGGGTCTTGATCGAGGGAAAAACAAAGTTTACAAGGATTAGGCTCGTTTCTATCATTTTGTACCGAGGTAAGTTCATTTGCAAATAATGCAACATATACCATACTTTAAATGCTTTAATATTGCATGTATGGTAAGCACATACATATTTGATGTGATGTTGTATCATGTGTTTATTGCCTAAATTGTATCATGAATTATGCTAGCTCGGGGATAAGAGGACGTCGGAGACTCGATCACACTATCAATTGAATATTTGGTGTAGCTAGTCTCATCATTTTGAGTATGGCATGTATAGGGACTTGGTCTTTTTGTTATGTGTCATATTGATTAGCCAAATATGTTGGCTCATAATGGTATTGTGATTATTTTGTATATGGCATTGAGAAGTGACTCATATTGATTATTTGGGTTGTAACCCTAATTATTGATGCATGCATGCAAATGTGCTTATGCTTTAATATCTTGTGGTTAATAAGTGTGATGACTGGTATGTATGTTTGGTGTATGAAATATGGTTAATGTGTTTGACAATAAAGGTGATGCAAGTGGGTAACTTGAAGGTAGGTTAGTAAAGATGATAGACAAACATGAAATTGGTGTGGAATGCCATATGAAAGCATGATAGTTTGAATAGGTGATATGTTGACATTACCAAGTCATAATTTTAACCATGAATGTGAATGCTTGAGTAGCCAAATGTGCCATGTTGCATGCGATAAAGTGAGTGTAGGTATGTAAATGTTTAAGGGTGGCAAATCGCTTGGAAAATAACCTACAAATTGTCCACACTGTTAAACACACGGGCATGTGTCTTGGCCATGTGTGACACATGGTCTGCCCCATGGGTGTGTGATCCGAATTTGTGTCCCCTGCACCCTAATTATACAAAACAAAATCTCAGCAGTAAACACACAGGCAAAGACACAGCCTTGTGTCATAGTCGTGTGAAGGACACGGCCTTAAGACATGGGCGTGAGCCTAGGCCGTGTGAAGTCTGCACTTAATTTTTGGAATTTAATTCACCACATAGCCTAAGCACACGGGCGTGTGACTTGGTCGTGTGACCTTATTTTGTTGATGATGTCATAAACAGAGAGTTACACAGGCTGAGGACACGAGCGTGTCCCAAGCCACACGGGCGTGTGTGACCACACGACCTACCCACTCGGGCGTGTGACTCTCCAGATCAAGAAAATTTTCCTAGTCTTCCTATTATTTTCAAAGTTCTCAGTTTAGTTCTGAACCACCCTCGATGTATGTTTTGGGCCTCGTAGGCCTATATAAGGGACAGTTTGCACATGTATGAATGAATTTAATTTGAACGAAAATTTTATGGCCCGATTTTGTATGGATGGTGATAAACCATAAATTATACATATTTTTACCCCATGTTTAATGCATTTTATGGATGATTTCTCATTAGAATTGGTGAATTGGATGCTTCTAATGCTTTAATTTCATGTTTTATACTTAGGAGAGCATAGGAGAGCGAAATGAATGAGAAACGGGCCAAAACAGAGAAAATGGGGCAAAGTACGAACTCAACACGGCCTGGACTTCCTCACATGGGCAGCCCACACAGCCGTATCAATTTGGCAGAATCGAAGCCAAATTCACACGGGCAAACCACACGATCGTGTCAATTTGGCAGGCTCGAACATGGCCTGAAGTAAGTGCACATAGGCGTGTCGTTGCCAAGCCCAAGTTGAGTCCAATTCGGAAAAGGCTAATTTTGAGGGCTTTTAGGCATTCCAAAGACTATAAATACACCTTAAAGGAGGAAGAAAAGGGAGACAGAGAAGGGGGAGTAAGGAATTACTCCAAGAAAGCCGATTGATCCACCTTGGAAGTCGGATTCATCATCAAGACTGAAGATCTCTCCTCAATTTCCCTTTAAGAGTTTTAGGTTTTCTTTATGTTTTGTATTCTTTATTCTTTTGAGATGTATTCTTATTTAGTTAAGAACTAAAACCCCTAAATACCTATGGGGAATGAAACCTAAGACGAATCTTGTTATTATTTTCCGAATCGTATGATAAATATTTAACTTGTTCTTAATTATGTGTTCTTAATTCTTGTTTTGATACCCCAGGATAATGATTCAAGACATGCTCTTATTCAGAGGAGGAATAGACCCTGTCTAAGAGTACTTTTGTCATAATTAAGCGAAGTTGATTGTGCGCCTAGACATAGGGTGACAAGATTTTGTTGGATTAGGGTGAAACTTAAAAAGGGGATCCATAGATCGAGTTAATGCAACCCTAGAGTGTTAATTAGAGAAAAGTCTCGGTTATTCAATCTAGGTATTAGACGTTATTAGTCTTGAATAGGGATAATAACATAACTTAGGGATCTCTACGGAACAAGTTGAATGAATAAATTGTCCGATTCAGAGCCAGAATAACAAGTAAAGTCTAGGTGGATTTTTCCTTAGGTATTGTCTTAAGTCAATCGATTCTTCCCAAAAGCAATTCCCCAATTCTTTTCTCTGTGCGTTCTTAGTATAGATAATTAGTTAGTTAAAACAAAAACCTCTTTATTCTTAGGCTAGATAATAAAAAGACAGTCATTACTAGTATTTTAGTTCCTTTGGGTTCGACAATCCGGTCCTGCTAAAACTATACTACTGTTCGATAGGTACACTTGCCTACATTGCGATAATAGTTACTTCAAGAGCGAGTAATTATAAATATTTAAAACCTATCACGAAATCACGCGATCAAGTTTTTTTGCGCCGTTTCCGGGGAACTGAAATATTAGGAACGCTCAATTTTTATTACTTTAGCCATTTATTTTTCTTGCAATTTAATTTAATTTTATTATCATTATTATTTATTAACTTACTTTTTCTTCCTCTTGGCAGGTTTTTATAGTTTATGACTAGAAGAAACCCGTCAGGACCATTACTTTTTGACGAAGAAATCGATCATACAGTTTGCATAAATCAAAGAGAAATAAGGCAAAGCTTAAGATATATAGCGAACGAGCAAGAAGATGATACTCAACCCCCAACCAAAGAGATGGCTAAAAACCAAGGCAATCAGCTACCTCCTGCAATTGTGGCTAATAAAAATCCTGATCCACGCACTATGTATGATTATGCTAAACCTTCTTTAACAGGAACTGAATCTAGCATAGTTAGACCTACTGTAGCGGCGAATACTTTTGAATTAAAACCTAACACTAATCAAATGATACAGCCATTTGTTCAGTTTGATGGTTTGCAGGATGAAGATCCCAACACTCACTTAGCAAACTTTCTGGAATTTTGCAATACATTTAAAATCAATGACATTTCTGATGATGTCATTCGTCTTCGATTATTCCCTTTTTCATTGAGGAACAAAGCTAAACAGTGGTTGAACTCGTTACCATGAGGGTCAATTACTACTTGGGAACAAATGACCAAAAAATTTTTACTAAAATACTTTTCGCAGGCTAAAACGGCTAAATTCCGTAATGATATCTCTTTTTTTGTGCAGATGGATTTAGAAACACTCTACGATGCAGGGGAGAGATATAAGGACTTACTGAGAAGGTGCCCTCACCATGGGTCACCGCTTTGGCTCCAAGTACAAACATTCCACAATGGTCTGAATCCTTCAACTCGACAAATGGTTAACGCAGCTGCTGGCAGAACCATCAACAATAAAACACCAAAAGATGCCTATGAGTTTATAGAGGAGATGTTACTGAATAATTATCAGTGGCAAGTCATGAACAAAGCCAACAAAAATAGCCGGCGTTTATAACGTCGATTCGGTCACCATGCTCTCTAATCAGGTAGAACTCTTAAATAAAAATATTGATGGTTTTCTTAGTTCTTCACAGGTTCACCCAGTAATGCAGTGCGAAGAAAGTGGAGGTGGAACAAACAATTCGAAATATCAACCTTATGCCCACAACATGGATAACGAGCAATTAAATTACATGGGTAATAATCCTCGACCTCAAAACAATCCATTTAGTAACACTTACAATGCAGGTTGGAGGAACTATCCCAATTTTCCGTTGGGAGGCCAAGGAAATCAAAGACCACAACATCCTCCGGGTTTCCAACAACCACTCTACCAATAGGAAAAGAAGTCAAACCTTGAAGAGATGCTCTCAAAGTATATATTAGTGTCAGAAACCCTTTTTCAAAACACCAAGACAGCACTTAAAAATCAACAAGCGTTGATCCAAGGGCTCGAAACTCAGATAGGCTAGCTTTCCAAACAAATCTCCGAACGACCACAAGGTAGTTTGCCAAGTAATACTGAACCCAACCCAAGGGAACAGCTCAACGCAATTAATATTCAAGATGACGAAGGAGTCGTTGAGCCTGAACCAGAACCGAGGCAAGAAATTATGGTAAGCAAAGGTCAAGGTGTGGTAGATTATAACAAAAACAAACCAGTACCTGTCGAATATAAATCTGATGTGCCATACCCCAACGCGACAAGGAAAGACCGCTCAGATGAACAATTTGGTAAATTTCGTAAACTCTTGAAAAAATTACATATTAACTTACCGTTTATTGAAGCTCTATCGCAGATGCCAAACGCAATGAAATTTTTCAAGGAGCTTTTAGCAAATAAACGAAAGTTGGACAAGGCGTCACAGGTGGAGCTAAATGCAGTTTGCTCTGCCATTCTCCAAAATAAACCACCCAACAAACTAAAAGACCTAGGGAGTTTTTCGATTCCTTGCTTAATTGGTAGTTTAGATGTTAATTATGCATTGGCTGATCTAGGGGCTAGTATCAACGTCATGCCTTACGAAATGTTTAAGCAACTAGTCTCGGGAAACCCAAACAGACTTGGATGAGCATTCAATTAGCAGATAAAACTATAAGATTCCTTAGGGGTATTATTGAAGATGTGCTAGTTAAAATCGATAAATTTATATTTCCCGTTGACTTTATTGTTCTAGACATATAAGAGGATAGCAACACTCCTATAATCCTAGGAAGGCCCTTTTTAGCAACTGCTAAAACCATCATTGATGTAGGAACAGGTGAACTCACACTCCGAGTGGGAGAAGAAACAATCACCCTTCAAGCTCGCAATTCTGGCAACACATCAGGAATTGAAGGTAATCATTTAAACCAATCTACTAAAACTAACAATATGGTGCAACCTACTTTGCAAAAAATGAGTCTGAAAGAAGCACACGAGTCATTTTCAAGGAATAGTAGAGAACTTGTTCATGAAGATCAGAGATTACAAATCGAGGATCTCGATGAATGGCGGACACACAAACCAAGAACACTCGACAAACTGAAACTACGCCAAAACTAGCCAGATACCTCTCCAAATCAACTTAAGGTTGGTGATAAGGTCTTATTAGATGCTGCAGATCCCCACATTGTCACTATCACAGCGAATGAGGAAATCCCTCTTACGATACTCAGTATTTTTCCATTCGGTATGGTAGAGGTGAGTCATCCCAAGTTCAGTACTTTTAAGGTAAACAAAACCCGGTTAAAACCTTATTTTGATGAGATTGATAGCAAGAATGAGGAGAATAAAATCCTCAAACCACCATGATTATTCAACGGAGAGGTAAGTTGAGCTTAGACTATAAGTAAGTGCTTCTTAGGAGGCAACCCGAGCACTAACAATAGTAATTTTTTAAATTTTGGTATTTAACTCCTAACTTACTAATAGAAATCTTGAATACAAGTGTTTCCGTAGAGACACGGCCAAGCACACGGGCGTGCGTAAGGCCGTTTGAAAACAGGGCAAAAGATTTCCCCAACATGGGCTATGATTAGACGCCACGGCCGTGCAATATGGCCGTGGTTAAGCCTGCCAAAACAACACGGCCGTGCGACACGCCCGTGTGGAAGAACCATGGATGAACCTATTAAAACAGCACGCGCGTATGACATGCCCGTGTCTAACACCCGTGATCAAACCTGTTAAATTGACACGGGCATGGGGATTGAACACATAGGCGTGGGAGAAGTGAACGAAGTTAGACACGGTCGTGAGACACGGCCGTGTGAACCCACACGCCTAAGGAACACAGGCGTGCACTAAATGTCAAACGCACCCAAATTTGAAATTCGCGAATCATACGGTTTAAAATTGGGGAACACGGGCGTGTTCGCTGGCCGTGTGGCCCAAAATCTATAAATATCCTGCACTATTCACTTTCTTCCCCATTCAAAAACCCTAACCCTAGCCGCTGCAACTCCACACGGTCCTCCTTCCACGCCCATGTGCCGTCTCCAAATACATTTTTAAAGCTCAATATCTCTCCCTTAGCATTTGTTTACTCCTTTCACTTCTATGTTACTTATTACTAATGCTTATTATTACAATAATACCCATTACTTTTGAACTATTTTTCATTTTGCTCATTACTTTATCATTTAGCTTGCATTCTTAGGTTAGTTATTATACATTTCGAATAGAATCAAGTTATTAGGCACACCTCATATCCATGACATTACTATGCTTATTTTCATGCTATTACCATGCCAATGACTGTCATTTAATTTGCATTCCTAGGTTAGTTACCATACAATCTATGTTAAATTGAGACTAGGAAAGCTTTACACCCATTACATTTCTATTCTCATAATCATTGTTATGGTGGTTGAGTTTGCCTCATATTAGTAGTATTGGATGCAATAGTTAGTTCAAATTCATTCATTTTACTTCCTCTTCGAATATGTTTACCTATTATTATTATTCTTTATATTACAAGCTTTTAATGTCGTCATGAGGAAAGAAAACCACTGTACCAGCCTCGAAGAAGAGGAAGGGAGCGTCATCTTCTGTGGGCTACCATAGAACAAGTTCAGATGGCTGACGCGATTCGGGCTCTTTTAACCACCAACTCGTGGGAGCTGTTCTTCGAGATTATCGAGCTGACATGCCTCGAGCTCATGATGGAATTCTGCTCAATATTCCATCTCCAAACCATAAAGACAAGGTACGATGATCTGAATCAACGGTAATTACTTAAATGAGGAGAGACACCTATATTTGCATGATTAAATACTCAACTCAGAATGTTTGAGACTTTGATGTTCTTTTAGTTGTATCCTCAATGTGTGATTACTTATGGATTGTTTTGAGATATTATCGATAGAAATTATAAGTTGAGAAGAATTTATTTTGATTATGAGTTGAGGATTTTGCTTGAGGACAAGCAAATGGTTAAGTGTGGGGGTATTGGATAAACAGTAAATTATACATATTTTTACCCCATATTTAATGCATTTTATGGATGATTTCTCATTAGAATTGGTGAATTAGATGCTCCTAATGCTTTAATTTCATGTTTTATACTTAGGAGAGCATAGGAGAGTGGAAGGAATGAGAAACGGGCCAAAAATAGAGAAAATTGGCCACACGGCATAGACTTCCTCACACGGGCAGCCCACACGGCTGTGTCAATTTGGAAAAATCGAAGCACAATTCACATGGGCATACCACATGGTCGTGTTAATTTGGCAGGCTTGAACACGGCCTGAAGTAAGCGCACACAACCGTGTCACACGGACGTCTCCCTGCCGAGCCCAAGTTGAGTCCAATTCAGAAAAGGCTAATTTTGAGGGCTTTTAGGGATTTCAAAGCCTATAAATACACCCTAAAGGAGGAAGAAAAGGGAGACGGAGGAGGGGGAGTAAAGAATTACTCCAAGAAAACCGATTGATCCATCTCAGAAGTCGAATTCATCATCAAGACTGAAGATCTCTCCTCAATTTCCCTTTAGGAGTTTTGGGTTTTCTTTATGTTTTGTATTCTTTATTCTTTTGAGATGTTTTCTTATTTAGTTATGAACTAAAACCCCTAAATACTTGTGGGGAATGAAACCTAAGACGAATCTTGTTATTATTTTCTGAATCGTATGATAAATATTTAACTTGTTCTTAATTATGTGTTCTTAATTCTTGTTTTGATATCCTAGGATACTGATTCAAGACATGCTCTTATTCAGAGGAGGAATAGACCCTGTCTAAGAGTACTTTTGTCATAATTAAGCGGAGTTGATTGCGCGCCTAGACATAGGGTGAGTTGATTGTCCTGAGATGGTTGAGAAAAAAAAATTTAGAGTACAAGGCTAGGTAGTACGGCTACAAAAGGGAGACCCTCGAAAAATGTCGGTAATGGGGCTAGTAATAAAAATGTAACAAGGGATACAGCGGTGAGATCCGAAGCTAAAGCTCTGGGTAGAGCCTATGCCATACGTGCGCGTGAGGATGCATCTTCTCCCGACGTGATTACGGGTACTTTTTCTCTCTATGACACTTCTGTCAATGCCTTGATTGACCCTGGTTCTACTCATTCATATGTGTGCATGAAATTGGTATCTAGAATTAATGTCTATTGAGTCGACGGAATTTATGTGTCAAACCCGTTAGGCGAGCATGTTTTAGTTGATAAGGTATGTAAGAAATGTCCGTTGATGATTAGAGATCATTGTTTTATGGCTGACTTGATGTTATTGTCGTTCGATGAATTTGATGTTATGTTGGGCATGGATTGGTTGACACTTCACAATGCCATAGTAAATTGTAGACAAAAAGTTATTGAATTGAGATGTGAAAATGGTGAAATTCTCCGGGTTGAATCAGATGAGTTCGCTAAGTTACCAAGTGGGATTTCTTTCATGGTTGCTCAAAAATGTATGAGAAAAGGATGTGAGGCTTATTTGGCTTATATGTTGAATACAAAAGAGTCTGAGTTGAAGATCGAATCAGTACATGTTGCATGTGAGTATTCGGATGTGTTCCTAGAAGAGCTGCCAAGATTACCTCCTATTAGGGAAGTTGAGTTTGGTATTGAGTTAGCCCCTGGTATAGCACCTATCTCAATTACTCCATATAGAATGGCCTCAACTGAATTAAAAGAACTGAAGTCACAGTTGCAAGAATTTTTTTGATAAGGGTTTTTTGAGACCGAGCTTTTCTATGTGGGGTGCTCCAGTATTATTCGTGAAAAAGAAAGATGGATCTATGAGGTTATGTATAGATTACCGACAGCTCAATAAAGTAACAATTAAGAATAAGTATCCTTTTCCAAGGATTGATGACTTGTTTGACCAGTTGAAAGGAGTGACATGGTTTTCTAAAATAGACTTGAGGTCCGGTTACTACCAATTGAGGGTGAAAGACTCGGATGTGCCGAAAACTATTCTTCGGACGAGGTATGGTCACTATGAATTTCTTGTCATGCCTTTTGGTTTAACGAATGCTCCTGCGGCATTTATGGACTTGATGAACTATATTTTTCAACTGTATTTGGATAAATTTGTTGTTGTTTTTATTGATGACATATTGATTTATTCTTTTGATGAATCTAAGCATACTAAACACTTGAGAACTGTTCTGCAAACCTTGAGAGACAAGCAGTTGTATGCTAAGTTTAGTAAAAGTGAGTTTTGGCTTCAAGAAGTTGGATTCTTGGGCCACATTGTTTCGAGCGATGGTATTAGAGTTGACCTGAGTAAGATCTCGACTATTGTTGAATGGGAACCGTCGAGGAATGTAACCAAGGTTAGAAGCTTTCTAGTCTTGGCAGGTTAGTACAGACAATTTGTTAAAGGATTCTCCATGATTGTTACTCTGATGACGAGGTTGTTACAGAAAGATGTCAAGTTCGAATGAACAGATAATGCCAATAGAGTTTTGAGAAATTAAAGGTATTGTTGATCGAGGCTCCGGTTTTGGTACAACCCGAGTCAAGTAAAGAATTTGTGATTTATAGTGACGCTTCCTTAAATGGTTTGGGATGTGTGCTTATGCAAGAGGGTGAAGTCGTAGCTTACGCTTCGGGACAATTGAAGCCTCACGAGAAGAACTATCTGACATGTGACTTAGAGTTGGCTACCATAGTGTTTGCTTTGAAGATTTGGCGACATTATTTATTTAGTGAGAAATGCCATGTCTATACCGATCACAAAAGTCTTAAGTACTTGATGACTCAAAAGGATTTGAACTTGCGACAACAAAGATGGTTGGAACTGTAAAAAGATTATGAGCTTGTGATTGCCATCTGGGTAAAGCGAATGTGGTCGCTGACGCTTTGAGTAGGAAGTCGTTGTTTGCCTTGAGGGCTATGAATACACGACTGACTTGGTCCGATGATGGTTTGATTCTAGCTGAGTTGAGAGCTAGACCGACTTTTCTTCAACAGATTTTTTATGCTCAGGAAGTCGATAAAGAGTTGCAAAGCTAAGAGAATTTAGTGTGAGTCCAGCAGTGAACCAGATTTTCTGAGTGACTCTGATGGTTGTTTGAGATTTTGTGGTAGGATTTGTGTTTCGAAGGGCACTGAGTTGATTTGGAATATTTTACATAAGGCATACAACGGTTGTTTGTCAGTTCACCTGGGTAGTACAAAGATGTATAATGACTTGAAGAAAATATATTGGTGGAATGGTATGAAAAGAGATATCTCAGAGCTTGTATCTAAATGCTTAGTTTGTCAGCAAGTAAAGGCTGAACACTAAGTATCTTCAGGTTTACTTCAGCCCATCATGGTTCCTAAGTGGAAATGGGACCGGATTACTATAGATTTCGTGACATGTTTGCCTTTAACTCTGAGAAAGAGAGATGCGATATGGGTTATTGTCGATAGACTCACTAAATCGGCTTATTTTTTTCCAGTGTGTACCAAATACTCACTTGATAAGTTAGTCAAATTGTACATTGGTGAAATTGTTAGACTTCATGGAGTATCTATATCAGTTGTATCGGATAGAGATCTGAGGTTCACTTTACGATTTTGGAAAAAGTTACAAGAAGATTTGGGTATAAAGCGGAATTTTAGAACTGCTTTTCATCCACAAACTGATGGTCAGTCTGAGCGAGTAATTCTGATCTTGGAAGACATGCTTCGATGCTGTGTATTGGAATTCCAAGGCAGTTAGGAAAAGTACTTTCCGTTGGTGGAGTTTGCCTACAACAACAGCTATCAGTCGAGTTTGAAATGGCGCCTTATAAGGCATTGTACGGACGTAAGTGTTGAACACCCTTATATTGGACTGAACTTAGAGAAAATCATATTCATGGGGTAGATTTGGTTAGGGAAACCGAAGAGAAATTGAAGATAATCAGTGATTATCTGAAAGCCACTTCGAATAGACAGAAATCCTACGCGGATTTGAAATGAAAAGAAATTGAATATCAGGTCAGTGATAAGGTATTTTTGAAAGTTTCTCCATGGAAAATGGTTTTGAGATTTGACAAGAAGGGCAAGTTGAGTTCTCGTTTTATAGGGCCGTATGTGATCACCGAGAGAATAGGGCCGGTTGCATATCGATTGGCTTTACCATCAGGGTTGGAAAAGATTCATGATGTATTTCATGTGTCTATGTTGCACGGATATAGATCAGATCCTTCCCATGTGATTTCACCGAAAGAAGTTCAGATTTGACCAGATATGACTTATGGTGAGGAACCGGTTAAGATTCTAGCACGATAAGTTAAACAATTGAGAAAAAATAGTATTCCCTTGGTGAAAGTGTTATGGCAAAGACATGGGGTTGAAGAGGCTACATGGGAGCCCGAGGAGGCCATGAGAAAGCAATACACAAACCTTTTTACCTGTAAGATTTCCAGGGACGAAAATCCCTAAAGGGGGAGAATTGTAACATCCTGAATTATGGCCTAGTCAAAATAGTGGTTTTGAGACCACAAATCTAAAATAAAAATGATTATTTTATGATTATTTGATGGTCCATGATATGATTACATGTTTGTCTGAAATTTTCATGAAGAAATTCTATGCCTAAGGTCCTAATTTAACTTTAGGGACTAAATTGAATAAGTTGCAAAATATGTATTCTAGAAGCTTCAAGCATGAAATTGTATTGGATTATAAATTAGAAGGTCTTAAATAGAATTTGACCAATTTCTATAATTTTGGACAAAAATGGGCATGAATAGGAAAATTTTGAAAGAAAGGCCTTAAGGGCATTTTTGTCATTTGGTAAATAAAAGAATAAAAAGGGAAAAATGAAGTAAAATTTTCTCATCTTCTCCATGTGTGTGTCAAAATTCCAATAGACACCATAGCTAGGGTTTCTTCACTTTTCAAGCTCAAAAGTAAGTGCATTCTAGTACTGTTTTTAATGTTCTTTACATTTTTGAAGTTGTCACCAACCGATCTAGCTATTTCTACCATTATTTTGAGCTAGGGTTCATGTAAAAAATTTGACCCATGTGTGACATGGTTGTATTTTGATGTTTAATGGACGAATATGAATGTCTGATGTGTGATAAACATCTTTTGCTAAGTAATTTTTAGTGAAAACACCTAAAAAGGACTTGTTTGTAAAAGGTGTAAAAATGGGTAGTAGAAATGTGAAATAAAGGAAAATGTGGGCTGATATGAGTTAGAATATGAAACAGCTAGGCTTGAATAACCAAGAAATTTCATGCATTTCATTTTACTAGCCTAGGGACTAAAGTGTAAATAATAAAAAGTTAGGGGTAAAAAGGTAATTTTACCAAAGTATGTGTTATGGGTTGATATGAACAATGTATGTATTGAGCAAGTTGAATTTGACATTATAGATCAAGAAAAACGTGATTCGGGTCTTGATCGGGGGGAAAACAAAGTTTACGAGGATTAGGCTCGTTTCTATCATTTTGTACCGAGGTAAGTTCATTTGCAAATAATGCAACGTATACCATACTTTAAATGCTTTAATATTGCATGTATGGTAAGTACATACATATTTGATGTGATGTTGTATCATGTGTTTATTGCCTAAATTGTATCATGAATTATGCTTTGATTTCTCCATGAATATGTGATTGGTGCTATGAGCATTGAAATCAACGTTACGAGCAAGTTCTACAGAAATGTGGTATCGAAGAATCCCGTTTGAACCTTAGGAATAGTTTAGGATACAAGTGACATGTCACTAGGAACTATGTGATCTTAACTCATCGAGTTGTAGTCTGAGTTCATGATGTATGTGGCACATGTTTTGGTGTCCGAGTACTGGTCTCTTATATTCTACCGGTGACTGGGTAGTCCGACATGTGTTGCGGATACCCGATAGCCTATATGAGTAGACCTGTGAGTAGCTCAAAAGCGAGCAACACGTGATTTGTGATATGAGGTAGCGTTGGCTACATATGAGGCACTTTGGTACGAGATTTCGATGTATCCGATAGTATTCCGAGTGTTCAACAGGTAGCTCTAAAGGAAGTTCAATGAGTAATCTTGATGGACACATCGAAGACGAGTAAGTAAGTTATTATGTGCAAGTGGGCACAAGTATGTACATCGAACTCATGAGAATGTCCTAAGATATGATGAACTTATGGTGAGAATATGAATATATGTATATATATATGAAGAATGAGTTTAAGGGATTTGATAAAATGCAAGACTATGTTACTTATGTTAAATGTATGATAATACTTATTTAAGTTGTATTTTATTTGCATGTCAACTTACTAATCTTTAATGCTTACCCCATTCCTTTCCTTTTCTTGTAGTGTTGCCAAGCTAGCTCGGGGATCGGAGGACGTCGGAGACTCGATCACACTATCAATTGAAAATTTGGTATAGCTAGTCTCATCATGTTGAGTATTGCACGTTTAGGTCTTGGTATTTTTGTTATGTGTCATACTGATTAGCCAAATATGTTGGCTCATGATGGTATTGTGATTATTTTGTATATGGTATTGAGAAGTGGCTCATATTGATTATTTGGGTTGTAACCCTAATTATTGATGCATGCACGCAAATGTGCTTATGCTTTAATATGCTTGTGGTTAATGAGTGTGATGGATGGCATGTATGTTTGGTGTATGACATATGGTTAATGTGTATGACAATAAAGGTGATGCAAGTGGGTAACTTGAAGGCAGGTTAGTACAGATGATAGACAAACATGAAATTGGTGTGGAATGCCATATGAAAGCATGATAGTTTGAATAGGTGATATGTTGACATTACCAAGTCATAATTTTAACCACGAATGTGAATGCTTGAGTAGCCAAATGTGCCATGTTGCATGCCATGAAGTGACTGTAGGTATATATGTGTTTAAGGGTGGCAAATGGCTTGGAAAATAGCATAGAAATTGTCCACACAGTTAGACACACGGGCATGTGTCTTGGCCGTGTGTGTCACATGGTCTGCCCCATGGGCGCATGATCCGGCCATGTGTCCCCTGCACCTTAATTATACAAAACAGAATTCCAGTACTAAACACACGGGCAGAGACATAGCTGTGTGTCTTAGCCGTGTGAAGGACGCGGCCTTAGGACATGGGCATTTGCCCAGGCCATGTGAAGACTGCACTTAATTTTTGGAATTTAATTCACCACACGGCCTAAGCACACTGGCTTGTGACTTGGCCGTGTGACCTTATTTGGTTGATGATGTCATAAACAGAGAGTTACATGAGCGTGTCCCAAGCCACACGAGCGTGTGTGACCACATGGCCTACCTACACGGGCGTGTGCTCTCCAAATCAAGAAAATTTTCTAAGTCTTCCTATTATTTTCAAAGTTCTCGATTTAGTCCCGAACCTCCTCAATGTATATTTTGGGCCTCGTAGGCCCATATAAGGGGCAGTTTGCACATGTATGAATGAATTTGATTTGAACGAAAATTTTATGGCCCGATTTTTTATGGTTGGTTATTTTTAAGTCCGGTAACGCCTCAAACCCAGTCCTAGCTTTTGATACTCTATAAAACAAAGACAAATAACACACAATAAGCTTCATAGCTTAGTAAGTTCATACCAAATATACTCAATAGTTCATAATATACAAATCATCAATTAATAGGTACTTAGTAGTTCACATATCATCATTCAATTTATCATGTATATACAAATTCATCAAGCTTCATACACATAGTATCAATTACCACATAGGTATCGTACGTACCTGTACTTTCCCGTATTTATTTATTTCATTCTCATCTCTTTGTTCAATACGTTAAATCGTCCAGAACTCTGTCAATGCTCTAAGAACTCATATACTTAGTGCATAAATGATTAGCCGAAGCTATAACAATATCAGACACTTAGTGCCATCACATTAAACTAAAGCTATCTCGGTATCGCATATTTAGTGCCACATAAAGTCGAAGCTATTCCAACTCACACACTAAGTGCTGTATATAGCCGAAGCTATCTCCAACCGCACACTAAGTGCCAAATATAGTAGATTTGTTGTCGTACACAGTCGTAGTCACATATATACAATTTATGCATTATTAAAGCATTAAAAACATAATTGTAACAATGTTTATCACGTACGAACTTACCTCGGACGTAAAAAAGATGAAACTAGTCGATTAGTTGAGTACTTTACTCTTGCCTCGATCTAAGTCCAAGTTCCTCTTTTCTTGATCTAAATAAATTCAAAATTAACTGTTTTATTCATCAATACTTTCAATTTAGTCCACAAACACATATTTGGACATTTTTACACTTTAGCACCTAAAATTCCATATTTATTCAATTTAGCCCTTTAACCATAAAAACACAAATTACACAAAATTTAACAAACCCATGCTTGGCTGAATTCTCTATAGGTCCCTAGAAGCCTATATTTTTCATTTATTTCACAATTTAACCCTTCAATTTACACTTTTCACAATTTAATCCTTAATGTGCATTTTCACTATAAATCACTTTACAAAACTTCAATATCTATCATCAAGCTTTCAAAATTCATCAAAAATCATTCAAAAGCTCAATCATTCAGAAATGGAAACTCACAAATTCATCAACAATTTCAGAAATTAGGGTACGGGCTAGCTAGTACTCAAAGCAACGATCACAAAAACGTAGAAATCATCAAAAACTGAGCAAAAACGAACTTACAATTAGCAAGAGCAATGCCAAACCTTCAAGCCCTAGCAATGGTGTTTTTCCTCTCTTGATTTTGGCTAGATGATGATAATATGTTTTGTTTTTAGGTTTGTTTAATTAATATTAACATAATTATAAATTTCCAATTTTAACCTTTAATAATAAACATATAAATCACTTAATATAAGGCCATTTATTTCCATATCCACTATCAATGGTCTAATTATAACATAAGGACCTTTCATTTAATAAGCTATGACAATTAGACACTTTTATCAAATAGAATGCAACTTTTGCATTTCACGTGATTTAGTCCTTTTTTTCAAATTAACCACTTAAACGATAAAATTTTCACACATATATAATCACATACTGTAAACACCAAAAATAATATTAAAATAATTTTCTAACCTCAGACTTGTGGTTCTGAAACCACTATTCCGATTTAGCTAAAATCGGGCTGTTACAACTCTCCTCCCTTTAGGGATTTTCGTCCCCAAAAGTTTTACCAGCGGATAAGTTTGGATATTGCTTTCTCATAGCATCCTCGGGTTCCCACGCAGCTTCTTCAACCCTGTGTCAATGCCATAATACTTTCACTAATGCCATTCTTTTATTTCTTAGCTCTTTAATCTCACGAGCTAAAATTCGGATCGATTCTTCACTATATGATAAATTTGACTGAATCTCAACTTCGGTCGGGGAAATAACATGCCAAGGATTGGATCTGTATCGTCGAAGCATTGGTACATGAAATACATTATGAATGTTTTCTAACTCAGATGGTAATGCTAGCCGATAAGCAACTGTTCCAACTTACTCGATAATCTCATACAGTCCAATGTATCTCGGATTCAACTTTCCTTTTCTGCCAAATCTAATTATTTTCTTCCACGGTGAAACTTTCAAAAACACTCTATCCCTGATCTGAAACTCAATATCTTTCTGTTTCAAGTCTGTGTAAGATTTTCGTCGATCCGATGTTGCTCTCAGACTATCATGAATTACTTTCACTTTTTCTTTAGTCTCTCTAATCAGATCAACCCCATGAATCTTATTCTCGCTTAGCTCAGTCCAATACAATAGTTTTTGATATTTACGACTGTATAGAGCTTCGTACGGTGCCATTTTTATACTCGATTGAAATCTATTCTTATACACGAACTCAATCAATGGTAAATATTTTTCCCACATACCTTTAAACTCAAGAATGCAACATCTCAACATATCTTCAAGTATTTGAATAACTCGCTCTAATTGACCATCCGTTTGCAGGTAAATCTGAATAACTCCCTCTAATTGACCATCCGTTTGCGGGTGAAATGCGGTACTAAAATGTAGCTTTGAACCCAGTGCATCTTGTAATTTCTTCCAAAACCTAAATGTGAACCTCAGATCTCTATCCGAAACAATGGAAATAGGTACTCCTTCTAATCTCACAACCTCAGAGATGTATAACTCAGCAAGCTTGTCAAGTATATAATCTGTACGCACTGGAATAAAATGAGTTGATTTTGTCAATCTGTCAACTATAACCCAGATCGTATCCTTCTTACTCAGAGATAGGGGTAAACCCAAAATAAAATCCATAGTCACTCTATCTTATTTCCACTCAGGAATCATAATCGGCTGTAATAAACTAGACGGCACTTGATGCTCAGCTTTAACTTGTTGAAAAATCAAACATTTAGAAATGAATTCTAAAATGTCACGTTTCATACCATGCCACCAATAGAGCTGTTTCAAGTCATTATACACTTTCGTACTTCCCAGATGAATAGATAAACGACTATTATGTGATTCATTCAAAATCATTCGAATTAACTCTGAATTTCTCGAAACACATATTCGATCTCTAAATCTCAAACAATCATCAATGTCAACTTGAAATTCTAAATCAGGGTTTGATTAACATTGAGCTTGTTTTGTTAATATTTCATTATCAACTTTCTGGGCTTCACAAATCTGTTGTAAAAATAAAGGTCTAGCTTTTAACTCAGCTACAATCGATCCGCCATCAGATAGATCCAACTGAGTATTCATTTTGCATAAAGCATACAAAGATTTTTGGCTTTTGCGGAATGGAAACCGCTGAGGAATGTAACTGAAGTTCGAAGCTTTTTGGGTTTGGCTGGATACTACATATGGTTTGTAAACAGATTCTTTATGATAGCTATGCCGATTACAAGATTACTGCAAAAAGATGTCAAGTTTGAATGGACAAAAAAGTGCCAACAAAGTTTTGAGAAACTGAAGGCTTTATTGACCGAAGCAGCAGTGTTAGTGCAATTGGAGCCAGGTAAGGAATTTGTGATATATAGCGATGCCTCCTTGAATGATTTGGGGTGTGTAATCATACAAGAAGGTAAGGTTATAGCCTATGCCTCGATACAACTAAAGCCACACGAGAGAAATTACCCGACCCATGACTTGGAACTAGCGGCTGTAGTGTTCGGGTTGAAGATTTGGAGGCACCATTTGTATGGAGAGAAATGTCAAGTATTTACCAACCATAAGAGCTTAAAGTACTTGATGACTCAAAAGGAGTTGAATTTGTGGCAACACCGATGGTTAAAGCTATTAAAGAATTACGAGTTGATTGTCGACTACCATCCGGGGAAGGCAAATGTCGTCGCTGAAGCATTAAGTAGAAAATCATTATTTGTGCTGAAAGAAATGAATGCCAATATGGCTTTGTCTGATGATGGTTCAGTTCTAACAGAGTTGAGAGCTAGACCGACGTTTCTTTAAGAGATCCGAGAAGCTCAGAAAGGTGATGAGAAATTGCAAGCCAAGAGAACTCAGTTTGAGTCAGGAATTGAATCAGATTTTCGTATTGGTACCGATGGATGTTTAATGTTTAGAGACAGAGTTTGTGTACCCAAGGACAATAAGCTTATTTAGAAGATTTTGAGTTAAGCACATAGTGGTTGTTTGTCTGTCCACCCGGGCAGTGTAAAAATGAACAACGACCTTAAGAAAATGTATTAGTGGATAGGTATGAAAAGAGATATTTCAGAGTTTGTGTCTAAGTGCCTAGTTTGTCAACAAGTAAAGGCTGAACATCAAGTGCCTTCGGGTCTACTTCAGCCTATCATGGTTCCAAAGTGGAAGTGGGATTGGATCACTATGGACTTTGTGACGGGTTTGCCGATAACCCCAAAGAAAAAGGATGCTATTTGGGTTATTGTGGATATGCTAACAAAGTCGGCTCATTTTATACCAGTGCATATCAATTACTCCCTTAAGAGATTAGCCGACTTGTATGTTCCCGAGATTGTGAGACTACACGGAGTGCCCATATCGATTGTTTCAGATAGAGACCTGAGATTTACCTCGAGATTTTGGAAAAAGTTACAAGAGGCATTGGGAACAGAGTTGAGTTTTAGTACAGCTTTCCATCTGCAAATCAACGGATAATCAGAGAGGGTAATACAGATATTAGAGGACATGTTACGATGTTGCATCCTTGAGTTCCAAAGTAATTGAGAAAAATATCTACCATTGGTTGAATTCGCCTATAATAACAGTTATCAGACAAGTCTGAAAATGGCACCTTATGAGGCTTTGTATGGGCGAAAGTGTCGAACGCCCTTATATTGGATTGAGCTCAGTAAGAGTCAAATTCACGGGGTCAATTTAGTCAAAGAGACTGAAAAGAAAGTTAAAGTGATTCGTGACTACTTGAAGGTCGCCTCAGATAGACAAAAATCATATACAGATTTGAAATGAAGGAAAATTGAATTTCAAGTCAGTGATAAGGTATTTTTTAAAGTATCCTCATGGAGAAAAGTTCTTAGATTTGGTAGAAAAGGCAAGTTGAGTCCTCGTTTCATAAGACCTTATGTTGTTACTGAGAGAGTGGGGCCAATTGCCTGTCGATTGGATTTACCACTAGAATTGGAAAAGATTCACGACATGTTTCATGTGTCTATGCTACATCGATATAGATCAAACCTTTTACATGTGATTGAGCCGATAGAGGTCGGGATTCTTCTGGACATGACGTATGGCGAAGAACCGGTCAAGATTTTAGCCCGAAAAGTCAAATAATTGAGAAATAATAGTATAGCACTTGTAAAATTTTTGTGGCATAGATATGGAGTCGAGGAAGCCACATAGGAACTTGAGGAGACTATGAGAGAGCAGTACCCAAACTTATTCACCGGTAAGATTTTCGAGGACGAAAATCCCTAAGGGGGAGAAATGTAACAGCCCGACTTAGGGCCTAGTCAGAACAGTGGTCTCGAGAACACAAATCCAAAGTTAAAAAGATTATTTTATTATTATTTTGATGTTCTAGCATTAATACGTTAGTACATGAAAAATTTGGTGAGTTAATTTTGACGTTTGTGAGCCCGATTGTGAAAAAGGACTAAATTACATAAAGTGTAAAAGACCTAAATTGATAGCTAAAGGTGTTAAATAGCTAGAGAACCTAAATTGAGGGCCTTTAAAAGGCAATTAGACCCCACAGGAGACGTGTGGTCAAAAATTTTCAATTCTTGGTGGGATTAGGTGACCAATTTTGACTAAAATAGAAAATAGAAGGAAGAAATGATATCACCCTATTTCCCATTTCTTCTTAGCTAAAAATATAAGCCATTTTTGGGGTTTTAATCTTCAAAAGTTTTTAGCAACATGAAGCACTCACAAGTAAGTGATCCTAATGGCTTTTCTAAAATATATTTGTACTTTTGAGACCCTTGAAGCATGAGGTTTCAAATGAGGGTGCTATCTTGCAAAATGATCAAGATTTTAGGGTTTTTCCATGAAAGAATTTGTGTATTTTTCTGAGTTTTTATGGAAGAAAATGAGTCTTGGTTGTCTTGTAAACAACTTTTGTGAAAGGTGTTAGCATGAAAACACATAAAGAGACTATTTTGCATAAGTTGCAAAATAAGTGATAAGTGCGTGAAATAGTGGAAATTTCAGGTTGCTATAAGAGTAAAAAGAGTTTAGCTAAGCTTAAGAGGGGAATAAATTTTATAAAAATCGATTTTCGGGCATAGAGGTAAAATGGTCATTTTGCCAAAGTCTAGGGGCAAAATGGTCATTTTACCGAAAATCTGAATTTTCAATTGCCTAATTGTAATTAGTGACTAAACGAGTGTATTTTGCTAATATAGATCAAGAATTGTCAAATCCGAACCAAGACCAGGGGAAGGCCAAGCAAATCGACTAAACCGTATAGTCACTACATTTTAAAATCTGAGGTAAGTTGTATGTAAATAATATAAGACCAGCTCATGCTCAAGGGACAGCGTCTTCTGAATCTAGACCTGTAACAAGTAGTTACGGGGGTGAGCCTAAAGAAGCCTTCTTTCAGATATTAAATGAGTGGATCACACAGTACATTAGTACGAACCCGACTATTTTGCAACCTTCACCCCCGTCTATTCCTCAATCGATCCTTGTAGCTCCTTAAGGTATCGATCCTTTACGATTGAATATACGACCTGTTGATAGATTATGAAAACACAGAACAGAGGAATTTAGAGCCACTGCTAATGATGACCCTGAGAGAGCTGAATTTTGGCTTGAGAACACTATTTGGGTATTCGATGATTTGTCTTGCACACCCGAAGAATATATGAAGTGTGTTGTATCACTGTTGAGAGATACTACGTATCAGTGGTGGAATACCTTGATATCCGTAGTTCTTCCAGAATGAGTCACTTGGGATTTCTTTCAAGTTGAATTTAGAAAGAAATACATCAATCAAAGATTCATCGATCAAAAGAAAAAAGAATTCCTTGAATTGAAGCAGGGTCGTATGTCAGTTATAGAATATGAGAGAGAGTTTGTACGATTGAGAAAATATGCTCTTGAATGTGTTTCCTCTGAAGTTATAATGTATAAAAGATTTGAGAATGGTTTGAATGAAGAAATCAGAGTGTTAGTTGGAATTCTAGAGCTGAAAGAGTTTCCTGCTCTGTTTGACCGAGCTTATAAAGCCGAAGAGCTTTGCAAAGAAAAAAGAAAAGTTGATTCTAAGGCTAGAGAGTCTAGAAAAGATTTACGGGCAAATCACATCAGTCAGCATCAAAGAAATTTAGAGAATATCATCCTCATTCTATGGCCTCTCTGAGAATTTCTATTAGAGATTGTAATACGAGACAATCAAGTTCAAAACCTCAGGCGACATCTGTGGCTAGTGTGGGAAGTGTTAGAAATGTTGGATCTAAATTTAAACATTGCAATAAGCGACATTACGGTGAATGCAAATTAGTGAGTGGAGCTTGCTTTAAATATGGATCCTTTGACCATTCTCTCCGTGACTGTCCAAAAACATTCACAGCTGAAAGAGAACAACCAGTGAAAATAAGTAACACAGCTACTAGAGGGAGACCGCCCTGAAACACTAGAAATGTGAGTGGTAATCGAGGTGCTACGAGAGATTCGACTATGAAGTCTGAGGCACGAGCACATGCCAGGGCTTATGCTATTTGTGCACGAGAGGAGGCATCATCACCAGACGTTATTACCAGTACTTATTCTCTTCTTGATACTGATATAGTTGCGTTGATAGATCTTGGATCAACCCATTCATATATCTGTATGAATTTAGTATTTAAAAAGAGTTTGCATGTCGAGTCTACAGAGTTTGTAATTAAAGTATCGAACCCCTTAGGCAAGTTTGTTTTAGTTTATAAAATTTGTAAAAATTGTCCTCTGATGATCCGGGGTTACTATTTTCGGGCTGACTTGATGCTTCTACCATTCGATGAGTTTGATGTGATTCTAGGTATGGATTCGCTGACTATGCACGATGCAGTTGTGAATTGTTGACAGAAGACTATCAAATTGAAATGTCAAAATAGTGAGATTCTTCAGATTGAGTCTAATGATTCGAGTGAATTACCTACTATGATATCGTCTATGTTAGCTCAGAAATACTTGAGAAAGGGCTATGATACATATCTTACATACGTATTGGATACGAAAGTGTCAGAATCAAATATTGAATCCGTATCTATTGTTTGTGAGTTTTCGAATGTATTTTCAGAAGAATTACTGAGATTGCCTCCGATCAGAGAAGTTGAATTTGGTATTGAGTTAGTACCCAGAACAACACCGATATCGATAGCTCCGTACAGAATGCCTCCAAAAGAATTTAAAAAATTGAAAGCTCAGTTGCAAGAATTGACAAACAGAAGTATTTTACAACCGAGTTATTCTCTCTTGGATGCACCAGTTTTGTTCGGGAAAAAGAAAGATGGTACGATGCGCATGTGTATCGACTATAGACAGCTAAATAAAGTGACTATAAATAACAAATACCCTCTACCGTGGATTGATGACTTATTTGATCAGTTGAAAGGGGCTATGGTATTTTCAAAGATTGATTTGAGATCGGGTTATTATCAGCTGCAAGTTAAAAAGTCAAATGTGCCGAAAATCGCGTTCAGAACAAGGTATGGACATTATGAATTTCTTATCATGCCTTTCGGTTTTCTAATGCTCCTGTCATTTTTATCGACTTGATGAATCGAATATTCAGACCGTATTTAGACAGATTTGTTGTTTTATTTATTAATGATATTCTGATTTATTCACAAGATGAAATTGAGCATACCGAGCATTTAAGAATTGTGTTAAAAACTCTACGTGATAAATAGTTATTTGCAAACTTCAGTAAATGTGAGTTCTGGCTCAAAGAAGTTGGATTTTGGAGGCACATTGTTTCAGCCAATGGTATTAGAGTTGATCCGAGAAAGATTTTTGCTATTACCAAAGATTCGTGAAAGGATTTTCAATGATTGCAACACTGATAACACGACTACTACAAAAAGATGTAAAGTTCGATTGGTCAAAAAAATGTCAACAGAGTTTCGAACAGTTAAAGCACTGTTAATAGAGGCACCAGTTTTGGTTCAACCTGAATCAGGTAAAGAGTTCGTGATCTATAGTGATGCATCGTTAAATGGATTGGGTTGTTTTTCAATGCAAGAAGGGAAGGTTATAGCTTATGCTTCTCGACAACTGAAATCGCATGAAAAGAACTATCTGACGCATGATTTAGAGCTAGCAGCAATTGTGTTCACATTGAAGATTTGGCGACACTATTTATACGGTGAAAAATGCCACATTTATACAGATCACAAAAGCTTGAAATATCTGATGTCATAGAAAGATTTGAATTTGTGAAAACAAAGATGGCTTGAGTTATTGAAAGATTATGACTTTGTGATTGATTATAACTCGGGAAAATCTAATGTTTTTGCTGATGCCTTGAGCCAAAAATCATTGTTTGCATTAAGAGCAATGAACGCCCAATTGATGTTATGTGATGATGGGTCTATTTTAGCTAAATTAAGATCTAAATCGGTATTTCTTCAACAAATTTGTGAAGCTCAGAAAGATGATCGTGAATTACAAGTTAAACGAATTCAATGTGAGTCTAATTCTGATTCAAATTTTCATATTGGAACTAATGACTGTTTACTGAAAAATAAAGAGCTTATTCAGAAAATCCTACATGAAGCACACAATAATTGTTTTTCTATTCATCTGGGTAGTACCAATATGTATAATGATCTGACACAACTGTATTGGTGGTCAGGAATGAAACGGGATATATCGGAGTTTGTATCAAAATATTTGATTTGTCCACAAGTCAAAGCTAAAAATCAAATACCATTGGGTTTACTACAGCCTGTAATGATTCCTGAGTGGAAATGGGATAGAGTTTCAATGGATTTTGTGTCAGGATTGCCCCTAACTCCAAAAAAGAAAGATGCTATCTGGGTTGTCGTTTATCAACTAACGAAATCTGCCCATTTCATACCGGTACGTATAGATTACTCACTTGATAGATTAACAGAGTTGTTCATTTCTGAAATTGTTCGATTACACGATGTGTCATTATCCATTATCTCTGATAGAGATCTGAGATTTACGTTGTGATTCTGGAAGAATTTGTAAGAGGCTCTGGGAACAAAGTTGAATTTCAGTACTGCTTTTTATCCTCAAACTGATGGTCAAACTGAGAGATTTATTCAGATTCTCGAAGATATGTTGAGATGTTGTATTTTAGAGTTTGAGGGCAGTTGGGAAAAATACACACCGTTGATTGAATTTGTGTATAACAATAGTTTCCAAAAAAGCATAAAAATGGCACCTACAAAGCTTTATATGGCCGCAAATGTCGAACTCCGCTATACTGGACTGAATTGAGTGAGAAAGATTCACGGGGTTAAATTGATTAGAGAGACTGAAGAAAAAGTAAAAACGATTTGAGATAGTTTAAAAGCAGCAACGATTCGAGATAGTTTAAAAGCAGCTTCAGATCAACAGAAATCTTATGCGGATTTGAAATGTAAAGAGATTGAATTTCAAGTCGGAGACAATGTTTTTAAAAGTATCACCATGGAAAAAGGTTCTTCGATTCGGTCATAAAGGAAAGTTGAGTCCGCGTCTTATCGGACCGTATGAGATTACTGAGAGAATAGGACCTGTAGCATATCGATTGGCTTTACCGTCAGAACTTGAAAAGATCCATAATGTTTTTCAAATTTCTATGCTACGTCAATATAGATCTGATCCTTCACATGTGATCTCTCCGATAGATGTTGAAATTCAACCCGATAGTCATATAACGAAGAACCGATTCGGATTTTAGCTCATGGAATCAAAGAGTTGAGAAATAAACGTATAGCTCTCGTGAAGATTCTTTGGCATAAACACTGGATTGAGGAAACTACGTGGGAACTCGAAGAAGCTATGTGAAAACAGTACCCTAACCTTTTTACTGGTAAGATTTTCAGGGATGAAAATCCCTAAGGGGGAGAGTTGTAACAGCCTGTTTTAGGTCAAATCGAAACAGTGGTTTCGGGACCACAAATCTGAAGTCAAAATATTTATTTTATTATTTTTAATAAGGTTTACAGCATGATAGATTAATTATGTGAAAGTTTCGTAAAGAAATTTTACTATTTAAATGCTTAATTCAGTAAAAAGGACCAAATCGCATAATGCGAAAAAGTTGAATTCTATTGTTTAAAGGTATTAAATAGCTATGGTTTATTAATATGGAAGAACTACAAAGGATGGAAAGAGAGGGGGTAAGCATTAAAGCTTAGTAAGTCCACATGCAAATAATACGCAATGATAGTAAACCCTAAACATACTAAGACATAATATCATAATCACAAGAATTACTCATCATCCAATCATTTTGGCTCCTTTATCAAGTGTTTATGTATATACTTTCTCATCACATATCCTTCTTTATCAAGGCATTATTTGTAACATCCCGAAATAGGGCCTAGTCAGAATAGTAGTTCGGGACCACAAATCTGACATCAAAATATTTATTTTATAATTATTATGAGGCCTAGAATATGATTATATGCATGTGTTAAAGTTTTATGAAGAAATTCTAAGTATAAGGTGTCCAATCGGAAATTAGGGACTAAATTGAATAAATTGCAAAACTTGGATTCTAGAAGCAATTTGTATGAAATTGCTTTAGATTATGAATTAGAAGGTCTTGGAGAGAAACTTTCCAAAATTCTAAATTTTTGGACAAAAATGGGCTTGCATGGATGAAATTTTAAAGAAAGGGCATAAGGGCATTTTGGTCATTTGTCATTTTAATGAATTAAAATGGGAAAAATCAAGCCAAAATCAGCCATTTTCTCCTTCATCTAGTCGAAAATTTTGGGTTCTCCATAGCTAGGGTTTCAAGCTTTCCAAGCTCAATAGTAAGTGCTCCCAAGCCCCATTTTTCATGCTCTATGTATTTTTGAAATCCCGGTAGCTTGCTCTCTCCATTTCTACCCATATTTCATGCTAGGGTTCATGTTTAAAAATTCACTCATGCATGATTTGCTTGTATTTTGATGGATTATGGAGGAATATGGAAGATGAATGTGTATTAAACATCTTTTCCTAGTTGATTTTCATGAAAAACCCTTATAGGGACTATTTTGCAAATGATGTAAATGTGTGGTAGAAATGAGAAAATAATGGGTAATGTGGACTACCATAAAAAGGAAAAGTGTTCAGCTAGACTTGGGAAAGATAGAAAGTGCATGTGTTTCATTATACGAGCCTAGAGACTATATCATAAAAATATCAAAGGTTAGGGGCAAAACGGTCATTTGGACCGAGGTAGATATTAAACTTGAAATGTATAAGGTGGGGCATTAATGAGTTAATTTTTGCCGTTATAGACCCCGAGGAACAAATTTCAGAGGTCGGTCATGGTAAACGCAAGGTTTTGAAATAATCGAAACACAATCCCGAAAAGAATACCAAGTAAGTTCGGATAACTTAAAATAAACCCCTAATATGCATAATTGAATGATTTATGAATGCATGATGATTGCATTTATTATTAGCATGAAATATCATGGAAATGCATATTTGATGGTAACATGTGAAAAATGTCTCGGATGAGGTTGACAAAGGGATTTCGATGGATAAACCCTCATTGATATGTGTAAAGAGATCCTATATGTGTTGTAGTAAGGATTTAGTCCGGACGGGTAATCCTAATAGGGTCTGAATTTATCCTGGACTGGTAATTTTCCCATGAGATGTGAGGTTCACGGGAGTGCATATATGTGAAATGATCATTCATAAGAATTGACGGATAATGGGTATTCCATCGAGATTTCCTAGAAACTCAACAGGATTAATATGATCTATGTCAATAAGATGATGAATGATGAGCTCATCTACATAAATTACGTGATATTTTGTTATCTGACTAACTTATTGATTGAGTGCATGTGATAGGAAATCATTTCATAATTGATGATTTCATGATTTAAGTGTGGATGTATGCTAATTACTCGGTAAGTTTACTTTCCAGTTATTCAAGCTTACTAAGCATGAAAATTCTTACCCCCTCTCTTTTCCCCATTTTACAGAGCTCAAGGACTCATAAGGATCGGAAGACGGTTGGAGAAGCAACATACTATCAACTAGTCAAGCTTTGGTATAAAGACACTTCTACTTTGTTAATGGCATGTATAGGGCTTTGAGTATTTTGTCATATGTGTCATTTGAATTGCCAAATGAAGGCAAGTAAAGATGTATTCATCTTTTTGTATAAGGCCATGGAAATTGGCATATTTGGAAGTAGGCTATGACCTGCATTCATATACATGTTTATGTTCTTATATGATGGGTGGCAATGAGTTCAAAAACGAGCCAAATTTTGAATGTGCTACAATAATATAAGAACCCATAAATACTAGATGGGAAATAACCTTTTTGTATGAAACCAATGATATGAGGTTTCCATACAACTAACTTCATCAAGATCATTTACAAGTGTATAATCATGTTTTACTTTGGATTTGGTATCTATTAAGAAAAAGAAGTAGAAAGGGGTGACTAAAGGCTTGGAAAATAGCCTATTAAGGTCCACATGGCTAGATACACGGGCGTGTGTCTAGGCCATGTGTGACACATGGTCCATCCCCATGGGCATGTGGTATGGCCGTGTATCCCCTACACATAAATCTTTAAGTCAAATTAGCACACGGGTAGGACACACGGGCGTGTGTTTGGGCCGTGTTAATTTAACAGAATGCTCAAATTTTGGACACGGGGTAAGCCCACGGGCGTGTGTCTTGGCCGTGCCTAAAAGTCAGTGTTGCCCACGGGTTAAAGGCATGGACGTGCCCTAGGCCACACGGGCGTGGGTGACCATACGGGCCTTCATACATGGGGATGTGACACTTCTAAATAAGGAAATTTTTTAAAGTTATTAAATGTTCTCGGTCCTATCCCGAACCATCTCTATGTATATTTAGGGCCTTCAAGGCCCATTTAAGGGACAAGATGTGGATGCCTGAAAGTTTCAGATCTGAGCTAAACCTGGTGAGTCAATTCAATATGTTTTAAATGTAAAGTTCCGGTAATACCTCGAACCCTATCCTGATAATGGATACGGATGAGGGGTGTTACATTATTCATGGGGTTAGCATACATACCTGTACTCATCGTAGTATATCATATAACCATACCTCTTTAACATACCCTCCTCAGGACTTTCATCACATCCATTGCATTACCCATTGAACACTCGGAATACTATTGGATATGCGTAAAACTTGCACATAAGTGCCACATATACATATGTAGCCAGAGCTACCTCATAACATGTAACGCTCGCAATGAAGCTACTCACGAGGTTGCTCATATAAGCTATCGGTCAAGGTGTAACTACATGGGCTGCTCACACAAGCTGTTAGGTATCCGACACATTCAAGGATTAGGGTGTTACATTATTCATGGGGTTAGCATACATACTTGTACTCATCGTAGTATATCATATAACCATACCTCTTTAACATACCCTCCTTAGGACTTTCATCACATCTATTGCATTACCCGTTGAACACTCAGAATACTATTGGATATGCGTAAAACTTGCACATAAGTGCCACATATACATATGTAGCCAGAGCTACCTCATAACATGTAACGCTCGTAATAAAGCTACTCACGAGGTTGCTCATATAAGCTATCGGTCAAGGTGTAACTACATGGGCTGCTCACACAAGCTATTAGGTATCCGACACATTCAAGGATTACCTAGCCACTGGTAGGACACACAAGACCATGCTTGGAACCCAATTACATGTATCGCATCCATTTTGAACTCAGACCAACTCAACGAGCTCGGATGTCACATATATCGCATCTATTATGAACTCGAACCAACTCAATGAGCTTGGATGCCGCATACATATCACAAATCCAGACCAACTCAATGAGTTCGGATTTTTTAATTCCTAGTGACCTGTCACTTGTATCCTAAACTATTCCTAGGGTTCAAACGGGATTATTTCTCAGATGCACATAGCATCTCCATCGTACTTGCTCGTAACGTCGTGGATAACGACCAACATCATTCATACTTACAAAGTTATCATTCGGCATAGCATACATAATATTGATAAAACATTTATCACATAATGTCAACACATCAAAATATAATACATTGTCACATTATTTATACATGCACTTACCTCGATACAAAATGATGATAATCGAGCCTAATCGTCTTATACTTTATTCTTCCCTCGATCAAGACCCGTATCACATTTTTATTTATCTATAATTCCAAATTTAACTTGTTTATTAAACACATTTTTCAAATCAATCCATAATTCATGTTTTGGTAAAATTACCTTTTTACCCTTAACTTTTTATTTATTTACAATTTAGTTCCTAGGCTCGTAAAATGAAATGTATGGGTTTTCGTGGTTACCCAAGCCTAGCCAAACCTATACCATGTTCATATCGGCCCACAATTTCCTTTATTTCACATTTTTACTACCCACTTTTATACTTTTACAAACAAGCCCTTTTTAGGTGTTTTCACTAAAAATCACCTAGTAAAAGATGTTTATCACACACCAAACATTCATATTCCTCCATTAATCATAAAAATACATGCATGTTTTACATGGTTCAAATTTCACACATGAACCCTAGCTCAAAATATAGCTAGAAATGGATAGATCATGCTTCAAGGACTTCAAAAATGCAAAGAACATTAAAAACAGGGCTAGGGAGCACTTACAATCAAGCTTGAAATGTTGAAAAAAACCCTAGTTATGGCTATTGGAAATTTCAGCTAGCACTTGGAGAAGATGAGCACATTTTGCTTTGATTTTTCCTTTTTATTCTTTTAATTACCAAATGACCAAAATGTCCTTAGGGTCTTTCTTTCAAATTTTTCCTTTGCATGCCCATTTTTTGTCCAAAATTATAGAAATTGGTCAAATTGCTAATTAGGACCTCCTAATTTATAATATAAAGTAATTTTATGCCAAAAGCTTCTAGAATGCAGTTTTGCATTTTATTCAATTTGGTCCCTAAAGTGCAATTAGACATTTTATGCATAGAATTTCTTCAAGAAACTTTCACATAAACATTCATTAATATCATAGACCTTATAAGAATCATATAAAAATTATTTTTATCTAAAATTTGTGGTCTCAAAACCACTATTCTGACTAGACCCTAATTCGGGATGTTACATAACCCGTACCTTAGTTTTTGAATTTGTTCATGATTATGAGTGATGCCATTGTTGAATACTTGAGTTTTTTAATGTTTAACGGAAGATTATGAAGGTTTAATAATAGTTTTACAAGTTCTATAAAGTGATTTTTGATAAAAATTTCAAATAGGGATTAAATTGTGAAATTGTAAATTATTAGGGTTAAAAGTGTGAAATAATGAAAGATATGGGCTGTTAGGAGTCCCTATGAAATTTGGCTAGGAATGGATAGGAACTAAATTGCATGAATTTGCAATTTTATGTGATAAGGACTAAATTGAAAAAATTTGAAAAGTATAGGGGCAAATGTGTAAATTTGCAAAAAATTGACTTATGAACTAAATTGAATAGATTCAATGCTGAATGTATTGAATTTGATAATATATAGATCAAGATAAGCCAAAATCGAGTTTAAATCGAGGAAAAGGAAAGATTGACGAATAGCCAATAGTTTTTAACCGAGCAAATTGAGGTAAGTTCGTATAATTAGAATATAACTTTTCTATACTTATAATTAGTGAAATGAATATGTTTAATTGAAATACTTGAATTATGATTGTTTTATTGATATAATGTATTTGTTACCGACCCTGTTTGAACTATATGAATTCATTAGATACGTATGACATGATACTGAGATTACCGTTTTGGTCGAGCTCTTGCATTTGTTGCAGACTCACCACAGCTCGTATGAGCATATCGATATAGCTTATTGTTAGCTCATTGGAGCTTACCATTGGAGCTTACCATTTCATCTCGTATGAGCTTATTGTTCTGCTCGATAGAGCTTACCGTTTCAGTACAATAGAGCTTATTGTTCATCAACTCAGGATGAGCTTACCGACCATGACGTGAAAAAGCATGTATGATAATGAATTGATCGATTACTGACATTGTTCACTGGACTATTCTTTGAAGTCTAATAGGTTCAATGGGCCTAAATAATGTTATACAGAAGAGTTACAGTTTATAAAGGTTATTAATGCTATGCATGATATATGAATTTGGAATGGTGACAAACATTGTATTAATGGATGATTTCATGTATGTTTACAATGACTAACATTGATTGAATACTTGTGATTAGGTATTGGTTAATTGAATTGGTTGCATATTTGTATTGCTTTGATTATGTATAAATGGTAAGTTTAATTTTGAATTATACGGGCTTACTAAGTTATAAAGCTTACTCTATTTCTTTTTCTATATTTTATAGAGGTTCGTTAGCTCGCTCGTTTCAGACAAGTCAGAGTTGCACATCATACTATCCAATTTTGGATTGGTACTTTTGATCTTGTGGATATAAGTAAATATGGCATGTATAGTCTAGTTTGGAAGATATTAATTATGTTTCTTGATATTATGACTTTGGCATATTTTTGTGTATAAGTTAAGCCATGTGATTTGGCTTATTTTGATGTTATGTTTTGGGTTGAATTGAAGTGTTTAATTATGGTATGTTTTAGCAAGGAATGATGGAATGAAATTATGCAAATGAAGTCTTGATATATTGATGTTAGATGTATGGATTATGCATATGGTGAAATAGGTATTTGGATATGTAAATAGTAACTTTTGATATGGCTTATAATGTGTATTGAAATGGTTATTTTGGGTTGCCAATTGAGTTGCATAAATGTGGTCAATAATGTTTGTGTTCATAGATTCGCAAAATGGCTTTGCAAATAGCCGATTTTTGTCCACACTGGCGTGTGTCTTATTCGTGTATGACACACGGTCATGTTGCATGGTCGAGTGTCCCCTTGTGACAGCCCTAATGTGACCCTAGTCGGAAAGTGGTTTCGGGACCACAAGATCGAGTCGTAAAATAATTAATTGCTATATTCTATGCTTATTATGTGTGAACATGAGTATGTGGAAGTTTCATTCCCTAATTTTACCAATTGCATGAGAAATTGTTAATAGGGATCGATTTGAGACATGGTGAAAATATGATAGTCCAATTTAAAATGGTCTATTAGTGCATGTACCAAAAGGAGTGGACTTGCATGTCAAATAGACCATTTTTGAATGTGAATGGCCGGCCAACATACGCATGCATTATGGTGTTCCCTTGTCTTCATTTTTTTATATTTGGTGGGAATTATGTATAATAAATTTATATTAGTAAGTGGTGATAAAAACAAAGTTCCATCATCTTTTCTATCATCTTGCCGAAACCATAAGGAAAAGAAAAGAAAAATGGAAGATAGGACATTCGGCCAAGTGAGTTTATAGATTAAGGTATGATATCATGTGGTTCTTTTGGCATTTTTTTTGTGAAGTTGAGTTGTTTTGATGCTCATAACATGACCCATGTGTTGATTTTTGAGTTGTGTTGCAAGAAACCTTTGGTTATGTTCTTATATGCCAAATTGATGATGTTTTGTAGTATGTGATTTGAAATGGTTATAGATGAATATGAACTAAGAAACATGTATTATTGAGTAAGTAGAAGATAGAATGGGGTTTAAATGGGAGGTTCATTTGATTTATTTTTGTCCTTGTATGAAAAGTGGTTCTTTGTTAAGGCCGAATGAGTCATGCTAGATTAGTTGAAAAGAATGTTCATGTTATGAGGTAATTTGAATAATTGACCGAAACATGGAAGGAAGGGCAAGATTTATAAATTATGTTTGAGGGTGAAAGGAATAATGAAAGTTGTATTAAGTTTAATGTGCATACTTTAGTCTAAGTGTTGAGGAGTATTCGGCTAAGATAGTTGAAATGTGGGTGTTGCCGATTTTTAAATTTAGATTATGGGAGTGGCTATAATGGGCATTAAGATGTTGAACTTAAGAAATTAGAAGTAAATGAACTTGATAGTATTTAAGAGATAGAGGTGATAGATTAATGTTGCACATTCGGCTATGGTTAGGCATGTTGATGATCTTATCTTGATTTAGATAATTAGGCATAAAAGGGTGGAAAAGGGGATGAAATTGTCGAATGATTAGTTGGGTAACAAAAGAAGCATTCGGCCATCACTTGAGAGCTTGTGTGATGTTGGGTTTAAAATTAGCAAAGGTAACTTACCTAATGCATGTGCATGTGTGATTAGATTTTTGATGATATGGTAGTTGCATGAGGTTATTAGCCGAATATACTAACATACATATACATGTGAAATTGGATTGTAAATATTTAGCAAGGTGGTTAAACTAGTTAAATTATTGATTAAGCTCAAGGAGTTAAAGGAGGTGAATCGAGCAAAGGCAAAGAAAAGGTCATCGAGTAGCCGAGTTGGAACCGTCTTACCCAACACGAGGTAAGTCATTAAGCATATAGTTGGTATTAATTCAAATGGTCATAACGTTTATGTAATGATGCTGAATGGAATGAATAAATATATATATGCATGTACGTATGTGATGATGAAAGTGTTGAATGAAAAGAAAAGAGGTGAGATGTATTGAGTTGTTGATCTCGGCACTAAATGTGCGAGTATAAACATTTATGACCACGAGATTGGCGCTACGTGTGCGGGTTTAAATTGTGCAGCACTAAGTGTGCGAATTGACTATGTAGCACTAAGTGTGCGAGTTTGACTATGTAGCACTAAGTGTGCGAGTTGACTATGTAGCACTAAGTGTGCGAGTTTGATTATGTAGCACTAAGTGTGCGAGTTGATTATATAGCACTGAGTGTGCGGACTTAATATATATTCTTGAATCATTATGGACACTAAGTGTGCGACGCTATTGAGTCGATCACGGACAGCGGATCGGGTAAGTGTCTTGAGTTCATGGCTAATAGGTGCTATGTCTATACTTGGTGTTGAGCTTGGTAAGTTTGAACCTATGTGACAAATATACTTGAAGTCACGTACATGAAATTTATCGTAGAATGGGTGAAAGGCCGTTTAGTTGTATGTTTGTAACGAAAATAAAATGATTTATGAAAATGCCTCGAATATCCTATTGATGAGTATGTGGATTGTGAATGCATAAATTGGTATGAAATTAAACCGATAGGTCGGAGGAACTATGGTATGGTTCGGAATGGATGGAGTAATTAGCCTCGTTCCATTTTGTTTTCTCTTGTGATAATGTTATTGATGGATGGTAGTGCATAGCTTATGACTTACTGAGTTATAAACTCACTCGGTGTTTCCTTGTCACCTATTCTAGGTTTCTTGGACACATCTCTTTTTGCGTGGTCGGGCCGTCATCGAAGTCATCACACCGGATAGCAAGTTTTGGTACTTTCTTCTTAGTCGGCTTAGGAGAATATTTCGGCATGTATAGGCTATTATGTTGTGTTTGAACTTTAGTATGTAAACTTTAAGCCATGTGAAAATGGCATGAATGTTCGATTGAGTTGGATCAAGGAGTAGGCATGAAATGGACCTAGTTACTTTCGTAACAGATGCTGGCAACAGCAGTGACATGAGATTGAAAAATCACAAAAATAGTAGGAGTGGAATTAATTGATGAATAAATTATGTATTCGAAGCTCGATGAGTCTATTTTCATATAGAAGCAACGAAAAGATCATATGGACAGTATGTTAAGAGATATTCAGGTTCTCGTGAGACAGGGCCAGAACGGTTTCTGGATTCCCTGTTCCGACTTTGGAAATTCATTATAAATCAACCAGAGATAATTAGGAGTCATACCATATATGTATAGATTCCTCTCTGAGTCTAGTTTCTATAGAAACAAACGGCATCAGTGTTGAAACTCTGTGCAGGGAGATATCCAAGTCGTAATGCACAAAGGTCAATGTAGTCGATCCCTGTAACATGGGAGACTTTGACTAATAAACTGTACTAATTGGTCTGACCAAAAATTCTAGAAAAATATTTGTAGACGGGCATATGAGTCTATTTTCAGGGAAATTTTACGGAACTGGATTTCGAGTTTCAGAACTCGAGATATGATTTTTTTAGCGACTAGTACGCAGACTGGCAGCTTGTCTGGAAAATTTTTTTTTTAAGTGGGTTGAAGTCTGTTAACACCTCGTGTTCGACTCCGGCGACGGCCTCGGGTTCGGGGTGTTACACCCCTGGTGTGGAAATGAAATTGAAGTCAATATGCTTCACACGCCTCACACACAGGAGTGTGACTTGGCCGTGTTGCATAAGTCAGTATACCCTACAATTTTGCCACAGTTTGATACACGGGCATGTGTGGCCATTTCGAAGGGCACACGGGCTAAACACACAGGCATGTGGTTAGCCATGTGACCCAAGTCAGTATACTCTTCAGTTTTCACACGGCCTGGCACACGGACGTATCCTTAGCCGTGTGACACAAGTCAATATGTATGCCCTATTTTCACACGGTCTAAGGCACGGGTGTGTCTACTAGCCGTGTAAACGGGCATGTGATACTTGAAAAGTTGAAATTTTTCTAAGTTTCTGAAATTTTTAATATGTTACGATTTAGTCTCGAATGTATGTTTTAAGTTTTTTATGCTTGATTTAAGTACATGTTGAATGTGAATGAATGACATTGATTGAATTATGATGTTCCTGGACAAATAATTGTTCTGAATTAAGTTACAAGTTTGGTAATGCCTCTTAACCTATTCCGATGACGGTTACGGGTTAGGGGTGTTACAGTTCCATATACATTTATTCATCAGATTATCATCAATTTCATATCACAAAACACATTATTAAACTATATCAACAACTAAGGCCAACATACCCAAAACAAGCCAATATATATAAGGCATTATACACAACACTTAGGCCAACTTAAATGACCAAATACATATCAACATTCTCTGACAAAAGTAAGCCAAATCTCATGGCTTAAATCATAATTCAAAACATATCATCAACTCACTAGACTATACATGCTATATACCATATTTACAAGCATCTAAAAATACCAACAATTAGTTGATAGTGTGATGATGGTTCTCGATGATACCCGATGTCTGAGCTAGCTTTGATACTCTATAAAACTAAGACAAATAACATACAGTAAGCTTCATAGCTTAGTGAGTTCGTACCAAATATACTCAATAGTTCATAATATACAAATCGTCAATTAATAAACACTTAGTAGTTCTCATATCATCATTCAATTCTAATCCATGACCATTTATCATGTATATACAAATTCATCAAGCTTCATACACAAAATATCAACTACCACATAGGTATCAAACGTATTTGTACTTTCTCATATTTATTTATTTCATTCTCACCTCTTTGTTCAATACGTTAAATGGTTCGTAACTCTTTCAATGATCAAAGAACTCATACACTTAGTGTATAAATGATTAGCCAAAGCTATAACAATATCGCACACTTAGTGCCATCACATTAAACCGAAGCTATCTCAGTATCGCACACTTAGTGCCACATAAAGGCGAAGCTATTCCAACTCGCACACTAAATGCTGTATATAGCCAAAGCTATCTTGAAACGCACACTAAGTGCCAAATATAGTAGATTTGTCATTGTACACAATCGTAGTCGCATATATACAATTTATACATTATTAAAGAATTAAAAACATAATTGTAACAATGTTTATCATGTACGAACTTAACTCAGACGTAAAAACGATGAAACTAGTCGATTAGTTGAGTACTTTGTTCTTGCCTCGATCTAAGTCTGAGTTCCTCTTTTCTTGATCTAAATACATTCAAAATTAACTCTTGTATTCATCAATACTTTCAATTTAGTCCACAAACACATATTTGGAGATTTTTACACTTTAACCCCTAAAGTAGAATTCTCTATAGGTCCCTAGCAACCCATATTTTTCATTTATTTCACAATTCAACCCTTCAATTTACACTTTTCACAATTTAATCCTTAATGTGCATTTTCACTAAAAATCTCTTTACAAAACTTCAATATCTATCATCAAGCTTTCAAAATTCATCAACAATCATTCAAAAGCTCAAGCATTCATCAATGGCAACTCACAAATTCATCAACAATTTCAGAAATTAGGGTACGGGCTAGCTAGTACTCAAAGCAACGATCACAAAAACGTAGAAATCATCAAAAATCGAGTAAAAATGAACTTACAATTAGCAAGAGTAATGGCCAAACCTTCAAGCCCTAGCAATGGTGTTTTTTCTCTCTTAATTTGGCTAGATGATGATAATATGTCTTATTTTTAGCTTTGTTTAATTAATATTAACATAATTATAAATTTCTAATTTTAACCTTTAATAATAAACATATAAATCACTTAATATAAGGTCATTTATGTCCGTCTCCACTATCAATGGTCTAATTACAACATAAGGACCTTTCATTTAATAAGCCATGACAATTAGACACTTTTAACAAATAGAATGCAACTTTTGCATTTTACGTGATTTAGTCCTTTTTTTCAAATTAACCACTTAAACGATAAAATTTTCACGCAAAACTTTCACGCAAATATAATCACATACTGTAAACACCAAAAATAATATTAAAATAATTTTCTAACCTCAAATTTGTGATTCCAAAACTACTATTCCGATTTAGCTAAAGTCGGGCTGTTACAAGTATTTGTTTAGGCAATGTGATAAGTTTTATAAGTGTCACTTGATTGGAATTTTGAATATGAAATGGTATGGTAAAGGATTATTTAGATTAAAAAAAGATAAGATTGAGCTTTTGCAAGTTAATTTGGTATGTTTGGCAATCAATTGGAAATTATATTGATTAAATGCTTGGAATTGGTTGAATGTGATGATTTGGTATTCTTTGGGATGATTTTATGCATGTTTGCATGTGTACAAATGCACCAAAGGTGCAAATGGTTAGGTTGACATGAAATAGGTACCAAATGACCTAATTTGTACAAAAAAAATAGAGTTATCGTCCCGACGACTACATTTCCTCGTCGCAAGCCAACCAACAGTATGTGGCATTGTGACGTCGAGTGGCTTGACATTGTGACACGAAAAAATGTTTGGTGATGTCACGACATGGAGAAGGTGACGTTACGATGTCGGCCCTGAATTTTCAAAACTTAGCAATTCGGTTCTATTTCATGATTGAGTTAATAAAAGAGCTTTCCTAAGCTCGATTAAGGCTCGAATTTAATTGTGTATTCATAATACCTAGGTGTTTATGACATGATTGAATATTTGAATGATTTATTTATGATATACTTGATCTAAAATTTTAAAAATGTTGCAAAAAGGTCCCTATTCGATTTCGAGTTGACTTTAAAGTATTTGTATGCTCATATAAAACCCGGGACAGAATGCTCATTATATTCAATGTTGTTTGTTGTTGATTGCATGAATGATGATGTGAAGTGATGATTTTATTGTGAATTTTCCAGTAGTTGCTCCGGCAACAACTTCAACATTCACAACTCGGACCCGATGATTAGGTCGGACGTGTGGTGTTACAATTTGTCTAGGATAAATTATATAATTACTATTTCTTAGTAATTGACTTTTTCATCAAGAAAGTTGTAATGGTTACCATGAGATAAAATATGACCATATTGGTTGAACGAATTTAATCCTAAAAGATAAATGATATCCTATGAAGGTAACACACTTATGACAAAGTCATTGGACAAGTATCTATGAAGTATCATAATGGTATATAATAAGGGAGTTCAATCATGGTACTTTAGTGGGATGACTCCATGATTAAATAGTGTTGTAATTAGCAGACGAAAAGTCAGAAGTTAATTATAAATTATTTGATCCCTAATTGGATATGTCCAATTAGTCCCTCCACTAGCTGGACAAAACCAAGATGGATTACATGTAGAACCGATACTTTGGAATAAATGACAACAACAATTAAGAGAAATAGATCGCATCCACAATTAATGTGTTTTCTCTCTAAGTACAAAAATATGACTTAGAAATTAAATTAATTTTTTCAAATTATTATTTAATTGATTGAAATTAAATAACCAAAATTAAAAGTAGTAATTAAATTAATTAGTCATTGCAATTTTAGTGAACAAGGCAATTAAATATATTTCCTCATAGATTCTAATGCAATAAAGTTGTCATGACTTTAATGAAATTAGAATTGGGTTGTTAAAATAATCTAATTGGGGAAATTAACTTAATTAATTAATTAACATTTTGAAAATTAGAAAAAGTGGTTATTAAGTTGGTTAAAGGTCTAGATAACACATATAATTGTATCTAATACCAAAGGTAAGCCCATCCAACATGTAAGGGGCGACAAACCCTAGTCTTAGTAAGGGTTGTCGTTGCCCCTTAGTATTCCCAAATAGGGAATATTACATTTTCTATTAAAATATTATTATTAAATTATCATTTATTCAAGTAAACTATAGCACCTTTTCCCTATAAATAGGAACTATTGAGCCAAAATTACACTTATTCATATTTTAAGTGTTCTTACTCTTCCAGAAAATAATGACAATTTATTTAGAGGGTAAATTTTATTTTCTTAAGAGCTCAAGTTTTTTGTTTCACGTAGAGAGAATTAATTTTTCCTATTGAAAATTAATTACAGTTTTCATTCTGTGTTCGATTTGTAAAGTTAGAGTCCACACTTTAAATAAGTCAAGGTTCGAGAATAGCAAAGAAGATCATTTGGTAAAAAGCTAGGAAATGACCTAGACCTTCTAACTCAAAGCAAAAGTACTAATTCGATCTAATGTTTATTACTATAAATACCATAAGGCTCAATTTTAAGAAATAAAATTTAAACTTTCACTGTTTATCTATTACTATTTTTAAGCCGATTTTTCTAATACTTCTACACTAAACAATCTTCTTTTTACCCTTGCTTGAAGCTCCACCTTCAAGCTTTTTCTCTTAAATATCACATCAAAATCACACAATAAATACTAACAATAAATGCTTAACTATCTAACAACTACAAATGTCTTAAATAAACATGATG
The DNA here is from genome assembly GCF_007990345.1 of Gossypium hirsutum. Lineage (NCBI taxonomy): Eukaryota > Viridiplantae > Streptophyta > Magnoliopsida > Malvales > Malvaceae > Gossypium > Gossypium hirsutum. The sequence continues at coordinate 56,532,935 of NC_053436.1, read as the reverse complement.
GAATTAAATGACTAACTTTTACCCTCTCATAAATTCTCTAACTGACTCTAACTTTCTCACACTACCTAAACAAAACTTGAGTCTTTGGGTGGAGAAAATGGTGGTGGAACAAGCTCAAGAAAGTGATTTGAAGGAGACTTTTAAGAAAGAATCAAGCATGAGGTTGAAATCTAGGTCAAAATGAAGAGAAAATAGCGAAAATGATGATAGAGGAATTTCTCCTATTGCTTCATGTGGGGGATGACTAAGTGGAGAAGAAGAATAAGCTAAATATACTCATTCTCTTTTCTTTATTTAATTTTAAAAGAATGCGATTAGAGATCAACATAAAATGTGGCTCTCATCATTCTATTGTTTTAAATATCATTTAATGGCTCACATCACTTCTCATCACTATAAATATTTATAAATTCTAAAATTCTATTTATAAACTCTATGAAATGTTCAAAATATCTCATTTTTAGAAAATTTACACTTTATCCCCTTATCTCATTATCACTTATTAATAAGAAATTCTTCAATGTTCTATCTTACTTCAAATTACTAACTGGTCGAAAAATTTTTATGGAATTTTCCACGCACATTCTAGAATAGCGTCACATTAAAGACATTAGAATTTTTGGGTGTTACAAAAAGTAATTTTCAAAGATCTTCAAAGTAAGTTTATCAATGCATACATATTAGCGAGGTCTTACTTAAAGGATTCCTTTGAAGTTGAAACATTTGCTTGTGTCTCGACACTCCACTTTGCATGAGATCTTAGCCTTCAAAATATCGTGGTATAACAGGTACCCTATCCATCATAAAGAAATTTTCTAGCTCTTGCTTGGACAAGTCTTGCATCAATCACTATGTTTCTAAAGGTCAAGCTTTGGCATCTGGCTTTTGTCATTATGAGTTTGTCCATATACCTCAATTAGGAAATATGGTGGCACACACCATTGCTCAGTTTGGATAGTAATGCTCTAATGATACTTGTTGGGTTAAAGATGCTCCAAATTTTCCCTATCTTCAACAAGAACAAGACATTAAGGCTTAAGAGGATGTTCTAATAATCTTTCTTTTCTCACTTTGGTTCTGGGGAGAAAACTCTAGAATGATTTTTGGAGGGAATTCATTTATTCATTTGGCTCCCTCAACTTCTTAATATTCTTTGTGGTTGCAACAATGTTTTAATGTATTTTACTAATCTTGGTTTGATCTCGTTCATGTTTTAATTGTAATGGTAAGCTTATAATTCTTGTATGGGTTAATGGAAATGCACATTTTTCCACAAAAATAATAAATTAATTATGGATGAAGTTAGAAATTTTTTTTTAGAATGGTGAAATTAAGTTATATATTTTTATAATAGTTAAAATGCAATATCACCATTTGTTAACTTATATCTTTATAATTTTTTAAAAGAGTAAATTAATATTCTATTACTTTTGAGAAATCAAAGTACAATTTCACCATTTAACTTATAATTTATAAATTATAATTTTTAAGAGGTTAACATGATTTTCCATTTTAAAAAAACTAGAGCGTCTACCAATTTCTAATCTTTGTCAACCCTAGCACTACCATTCAAACTAATAATTTATATTGAGAAATAAATATTTAAATTACAAGATATAATTTAATACTTTAGCCCCCCACTTCAACTTTTACTTGCCCCAAATCTTTACATAATATTTTATATTGTTTTACAAAGCTAAATCAAATATATAAATATGGTAAAATTAAGAAATTTTAATGAAAGTGTATTAAACAAGATTTATAAAATTAAAAGATGTGTAAATTATTATAAAATTAAAAAAAGTTATAAAAATAAAAGAGAAAGTATAACGACATCAATAATAAAATTTACTTAAATTTATTCTAATTTTATTTCAAAAATTTAAATAACAAAAATTAATCCATATAAACTCAATCCTAAATTCAAAATCCAAACTCAAAACAATTTAAATAAAAAATATAAACTTAAAACCATTTAAATCAAATAAAAAACCCAATTCTCAAATAATCCAATTCCAGACCGAAATCACCTTGCCGAATGTCATCCACTCGCGATCTCTAGTTTTAGGTTTAGCCAGATGTGACGTTCCAGAGCTAGACATCAAACAAAAGTCTTGATGGGCCACCAGACTCCCAACCCAATAACCCAACTCGCAAATGAATAAAGTTTCAACCTTCATCAATCTACACTTCCCTTTTTTCTTTTTGGCTGCAGTGTGATCTGATGACACAGATAAAGAAGAAAAAGAAGAAGAAGCCATAAGAAGTTGTCTCTGGGTTTTCGATTTCATCCTAGGTTAGTCTTCTTCTAACTTCTTTTTCTTTATTCTTATGCTTTCTCCATTTTGCCACCCATTTGTTTCAATTTGGTTTGATCCCATCTCTTATGATCTGTTTCTTCTTCACTGATGGAATTAATGAGAAAACCCCATTTTTTCTAATCCCAAATTACCCTAAAATCTTTCATGAAAACTTACAGATTATGCTGCTATCGATGTTTTGATGTTCTTTTTTTTTTTCTGTGGGTTAAAATGAACAACACGGTGAAGATTTTTCTAAAATTATCAGTTAGCTACATTTCCAGCAATTGATTGATACATATACTTAAATTATGCAGATGGATGATGTTATGAGTCGGGATTTAATAAGTGACTTGCCTCAAAGCATTATAGAAAGTATCCTCACGCGTTTACCAATACGGGATGCTGTGAGGACTAGCATTTTATCAAGTAAATGGAGGTATAAATGGGCAACACTTACTCAACTTGTATTTGATGAAAAGTGTGTGATTTTATCGAATGATCGATGTAAAGTTGAGGATGGTCTTGTAAATTTCATCACTCGGACTCTTTTTCTGCACCAAGGCCCGATTCATAAGTTCCAGCTAACGACTACGCACTTGCAGTGCTGCCCCGACATTGATCAATGGTTACTTTTCCTTTCAAGGAATGACATCAAAGAGTTGGTCCTTGAATTGGGTGAAGGAGAGTGGTTTAGGGTTCCTTCTTGTCTTTTCAACTGCAAAAAGTTGACCCGTTTGGATCTTTTCCGCTGTGAATTCGATCCGCCCCCTAGTTTTAAAGGATTCTTGTGCTTGAAGAGTCTTAATCTCCACCAGGTTTTGGTTTCTCCTGAGGCAATTGAAAGTCTTATATCTGGTTGCCCTCTTCTTGAGAGCTTAGCATTGTCCTACTTTGATAGTCTAGCGCTTACTATCCGCGCTCCAAATCTCAAGTTTTTGTGTCTGGAAGGTGAATTCAAAGACATTTGTCTGGAAAATACTCCGCTTTTAGTTGCAATGTCGGTTGCTATGTACATGACTGATGACATAGCTGAACACTTTGAGCAAAGCTCAACCTGCAACTTTACCAGATTTCTTGGTGGTGTGCCTCGTCTCGAGAGGCTTATTGGGCATATATACTTCACGAAGGTAAAATTATGTAACATTTCTATTTTGGGTGATTAAGTTTATATTTGTTCCAAGGTACTGTCAGTTAAATTCTGTCTTTTAAGTTTTTGAGCATAGGTGATGACGTTGGAAGACTTCCTATTACATACGCCCATCTAAAGGTAGTTGAATTGAATCAAGTAAGTTTTGAAGATATGAAGGAGATACTCGTTGTTCTTCGCTTGATTACTAACTCTCCTAATTTAAGGGAACTTCAAATTTCGGTGAGTGTTACAGTCTTATATTTCTGTTGGCGGTTGACATTGTTGTATGTTTTCATTCGGTGTACTGTCTTACGGGGTGAATTGTTCAATATATAAAATGAATATGTACTCTCTGCCCTGTTTCTTTTAGGGTTCCTCAAACACATTAGCTGCCATAGATGCACCTGATTTGGATTTCTGGGAGGATGAATGCCCGTCCAATTGCACGTTCAAACAGCTCAGAGTTGTGAGGATGACAGATATGTCCGGTGTGCCTCATGAGATGGAGTTCATCAAATTTCTTCTTGCGAATTCGCCTGCACTCGAGACAATGAGTATCTCACCTTGTGTATATGTCATGGACGGAAGACTGAATATGTTAATCGAGCTGTTGAGGTTTAGACGTGCCTCTGCTCAAGCAGAAATTTTATTCATTCAAGATTAGTCATTGTTTGTCTGTTAATAGAGCACAATTAAGTACTTTGCCCTCTCATTTGCTAATTTGTTGCCTTTCTTTTGAAATATCAAAGAACAATTGGGCACCAATTGCATATTTCTTCTGTAACATATTCTTTTGAAATGTGAATAATAACAATTCTGAGCAAATTGAGATATGATTTATGAAGTTGAAGATTAGTTTTTATCAGGATTTCATTGATACTGATGTTGAAAAGCTTGAAAATAACCTAAAGAGAGGGAAGTAGTATGTTATGTCTACCAGATTTGTGGAGAATATGTGAAAATCATCACTCTGCACGCATGCATGCATGCATGGATGGATGGATACATGCACAAACCATTTCATGATAAAAACAGTAAACTTGCTTTGGTAGTAAATTTTAGGGAGCAAACCAGAATCCATTTGAATAACAGTTTTATTACAACTCACAGTAAAAACATCTCCAGAAAAAATTCTTCACTCAAACCAGCAGCAGGCAATGTAAAACTCAGCCTAAATGTCAGATTTTTTCTGTTGAATCCAAATTTGTACAACTGGAAGTGAAACATATTTAGAGTTTCTAGTATTCTAACACTATACAACACAGTACATTTCAACACATTTATGTTCTGTCCCATGATATTTGTTTAGGTATCTTCTTAATAAATAAAATATGATTCTTATACCCCATTTGTCATCTTGGTCCAGAGAGCTCCATTGCTTGAACCAGCAAGGAAGAGTCATCAGTAAGATCAGAGTATCTCTCTGAAGAGGAGAATTCATTGGCTCTTGACCTGGTTGCTTCAGCTTTCTGAGAAGCTTCCCATTTCTCAGCAAGTCCGTCACCTTCTAGCATCCGAACCACTTCCGACATCTTTGGTCTTTGACTTGGAAGGTATTGAGTGCATAAAAGAGCCACTTGAACCATTTCTTCAAGCTCAATCCTATCATAGTTGTTCTTCAGGTCCTTGTCAACTAGCATATCAAGTTTCTTCTCTTGGTGAACTTTTCTTACCTACATAATAACAACAATAACTTGGTACATCAGATTTATGTAACTTGATTCATTGTAAGAATAGTCAGATAAGTAAATTTTCTTTGATTATCTCACCCAGTCAAGTATGGCTCCTTTCTGGTTAGCTGTCTTCCCAAATTCAAGAGCCCTCAATCCTGATATCAGCTCAAGTAAAAGGATACCAAACCCGAAAACGTCTGTTTTCTCAGAGGACTGACCGGTTGATAGATATTCCGGGGCTATATGTCCCACTGTGCCCCTCACAGCTGTTGTCACATGTGAATCCCGGTGATCCAACAACTTTGCCAATCCGAAATCTCCAACTATGGCCTCACAGTAATCATCAAGCAGTATATTTGCAGCTTTAACATCCCTATGAATTATCTTCGGGTCACATTGCTCGTGCAAGTACAATAAGCCCCTAGCTGTTCCTAAAGCTATTCTTTTCCTCGTTCCCCAATCCAAGGCTGGTTTGGCTGCAAACATCAGAAACCACCAATATTATTCTAAGGTAAATTTTACCTTATTTGAACATTTAGAATTGGTATTGGACTATGCATACGATATGCGTTTCATTGTATATGATTGTTGGTATTTCATAAATGGAATTTAATAGCAGAGATGATTGCTCTTGCGTTACCTTTAAGTCGATTAGCAACACTACCATTGGACATGTAGGGGTAAACCAAAAGCCTTTCGGTTGCTGTCAAGCAAAATCCGTAGAGCCGAAGTAGGTTGCGGTGAACTGCTAGACTAATCATCTCAACTTCAGTTTGAAACTGGATTTCACCTCCAATAGCATTTCCATCTTTAAGCCTTTTCACAGCTACTACTGTCCCATCTTGGAGATACCCCTTATATACGTTCCCAAAACCTCCTTTGCCGACTACATTCTTGCTGCTGAAGTTGTTAGTAGCTACCTGAAGTTCCTTGAAATGGAACCTCTTCAAGTTTCCAAGGCAGATTTCTTCTCTATGTTGTTCTGAAATGTTTAAAAGAGTATGTTTTATGAACACAAATTAGCCCTGTTCATTAGCCCTTTTTCTATAAACTATATGATTCTGATGCAAATGTATATACCATTTTCGGTTTTCACTAACCATTAACATCGAAGAATATTTGCTGATTGTGTCTTTGCCTCCACCAGAGAACGAAACCAAAACCAAGAACAAACAGGCAGATGCAGCCTAGACTGGACCCGAAGGCTAAAGCAATTTTATGGCCCTTGAGTCTACCCGAGGGCTGCGAGTCTAACAAGCACAGAAAATGATATCAGATTATATATATTTGGAGGATCATACCATATCCGTGTACGAATATATGTTAAATACAAGTAGTGGACATGGATAGTTTAGGAAAAATAAAGAGATATTCAAGATGGGAGAACTGTTCTTACTTTGTGAATTATTTAAGGAAAAAGGCATTGGCATTGGCCTTGTTCTTGAACAGTCTTGTTCAGCTCCAGCATCACATATCAATGCGTTTCCAACAATGCTGTGTCAACTAAAAAATATAGTAAGCAAATAATAAACAGACGAAAAAAACAATTTAAATATCATGTTTCAAACAGGGTAATCACTGTAAGCAAAAGCTTGCTGTATGAGTCAACTTACTTGAATGTTTTTGCAAGCAAGCCTGGCAGTGGACCACTCAAATTATTGAAAGACAAGTCCCTGGAAGGAAATATTAATCCATAAATCCGATATGCATCAATTTGGAAAGAAAGAAAAAGACTAAATGGAATTCATAGAGTTTCAGAAAATTACAGGAAACTGAGCTGAGTCATGTTAGCCAAAGAGGAAGGTATAGTTCCTGAGAGACTGTTGTTATTCAACCTCCTGATGCAATTCAAAGGAAACCCCATTATCATCATATTCAAACTGATTCTGAAGTTGCTAAAACCATAGCAAAAGTTCAATATATATATGTATGAATGCTTACAGGTATTGGAGGGCTTCTAAATGGGACAAAGTGGTGGGAATTTGACCAGAGAAGTTGTTGTTAGAAAGATCAAGTGTGTGAAGGTTGGGAAGCTTCCCTAGTTCTGAGGGTATATAACCTGATATATTGTTATTCTGTAGGAGCCTGCAAAAAGCTTTCATTTAATAAGCATTGTAGCTAAACTAGGAACTATATAAACCAGGAATTTTTGTATAACAGTTTTGAAACTTACACTAGCTGCAGATTGGTCAAGTTTCCAATGGTGGGTGCAAGTGTACCAGACAAATTCTGGCTTGGAGCTCCTCTGTGACAAAATCATATCATCTTTTAGAGTATTTGTTAGTGATTTTTAAAGCTTGAAGGAGTGTTTTTAAGTGGTACTTACAGGCCAATGACTAGACCATCAATAGAGCAAGTGACCATGTTCCAACTACATGGATCAACAGCAGCTTCATCCCAATTGTCAAGAACACCATGAGGATCAACCAGAAGCTCTTTTATTCCCATTAAAGCTTGCACTGAAAACAAAAAGAAAATATCCAAAAGGATCATTTCCTTGTTCATGTACAATGCATTTCTTCATTATAGAAATTTAAAAAAAAAGTAAAGAAAAACAGTTTAGTTACCTTCGAAGTTCACACCTTTTGGTGAAAGCAAAGCAGTTGCAGAAGAACAGAAGAGGAACAAAACAACCCAACACCACACAAACTCTTCTTGCTTGAGTCCCATTGTTTTCAGTAGTTGAAGCTCTAAGAAAAAAACCAAAAGCAGCTCTTTTTTTTGGGTATGAAGCCGGTAAGGAGCTGGTACACGAAGTTCGTAAGCAAAAAACAGCTTCAAACTGAAAGTAAATGGTTAAGTAGGATGTTGTTGTTTTTCATGCAATGGTTTACATCAGGATCCAAGCTCTGAAACTTCCCCCACTTGCTTAAGAATTGGAATTTGAACTTACTCTTCTTTTTCTGTCAGAAACTCAGAAGCAAGGGTTAAGAAAACAAGAGACTTTGATCATTTTAAATGAAATACTAGGAAAGAAGTAACCATCTAACATGGCTGACAGTGCTTTTAAAAATCAGACCACAGCGGTTCAACCGGTTTAATTGAACCCATTGATTGCATTAAAAATTAATTTTATTATTAAATATAAGTTTAAAATATAAAATTATCATCTAAATTTTAAAAAAAATATAAGTTAGAACCTATTTTCGGGAATTTTTGTCTGTTTAATTAGCTTTTAATTAATTCAAATGATTTTAAATTTTATATATCATTAGTTATTGAACGAGGATAATAATAGTAGATAAAAAGCTGAGGGTAAGCTACATTAACCAAATCTAGATGTTAACTGTTAAGAACCCTATGGTTTTATCATTTTATTATAATTACCCTATATCGTGGGTTAGGTAAATTTCACACTAAAGAAAATTTTAAACTCCATTAAATGAATGTCATAGTGTGAAAGAGAAAGTGTTGGGTTGGAATTAGATTTGTTCCACAGTAAGAGTGGATCCAACATTCCCTGAGGACGCCCACGGTCTTTGTCTTCATGGAAAAAGAAATTAAAGTCACAAAATTGCTTCATTCTAATTAATTTGCTTTTTCACGATGGTAATAATTAAAAGGTTAGAATCTCGAGGGTATAATCCTCGAGATTGTTGATGTAATAGCTCCTCATGAAATCTTTGTTTCTGTTTTTTCAATTTTCTCTTTTCTTTTTCATATAAAAAATGCATTCTCTCCACAGTCAAACACACTGTCCCATTTCAACATTCCAACATTACCAAAAGCACCCAACTTTATAAAGCAAAAGCTGCTCTTGCTCTTCCCTTTTCTCTATATCTATTCACTTTTGGGTATTCCATTATCCCATTATATTCCAATTAAATTTCCACCTAAACTGAAATAAATATCATTTTTTATTTAAAATCTCATTTTTTTTAAAAAGAAAATTAAAACTTGTAATATCTCTATTCATTACGCCATAACCTTTATATATATATTAAAATTCATATCAGAAATACATTCAACTTAAAGCTTAAAACAAAATAAAAATCATGGTATTAGAAGCAAAGGGGTGATGATGCTTATTTTCGATACACGTGCAATGGAGACCCCATCATTGTAGTTGACTTCATTTTTCATTTAACCCTTTTCTTTTCCATTTAGACATTAAAAAGATAATTTCCAGCTCAATGCAAATTGGTCATCATATATATAAACAAATGTAAAGTTGATCAGACATAAAAGGTTTGCAAAGTTAAGATTATCACTTGGATAGCAACATTTTACTTAAAATCAACCAAACGGTTGTTTTTGTCTCAACATATCATTTAGGGTTAGAAAATTTTTTAAAGTTATGTTTTACATTAACAAAATCAATTTGTTGACATCAAACATTATCTTTAAATTTAGGGTAAATTAAAAAAATAGTCACTTTTGTTTGTTTCAGGTTACATTTTAGTCACTTATGTTTGAAATGTTACGTTTTAATCACTTATGTTATTATTTTATTACAAAGTGATCACTCTTCCGTTAAGTTTCGTTATCTCCCTAACAGTAATCCTACGTGGAAGTCCAACTAGATTTTAAGTGGCAACTTGGATTTCCAAATGGGATGAGAATAGATTTTTAATTAAATAAAAATTTTAAACCCTAAATATTAGTTGAAAAAACCGTTCATCTCCTCTATTGTTTTTAGCTTTCTTTTTCATTTGACTAAACAAAGCTATTATCATCAAAAAAATTTACTCATGTACAAAAACAAAAGAGAATTCAATAGAGGGTCCAGGTATGTGTTCTTTACCAACAAATTTATGTTCTAAGACTTAAAATCAAGTGGTTTGTTTGTTCAATCCGATTTTTGTTTGTTTGTTTGTTCTTCTTGAATAATTGGTTTCTCAATCCGATTTTTTCTGATCTGAATCGGCTTGTTTGTTCACAATTCCTTTGTGGGTATTCCATATTTTTCTTTCTTATATGGAACTAATATAAAAAAAAATTACATTCTCAATCTTCTGTTTTGCATCTGTTTTGGCTTTCTTTGATTAATTTCATTTTAGATAGAATTATTTCTCTTATTTTGCTTTTCTTGTATGTGCGAAATCTTGTATGGAAACTCGTAACCTATCACTCTATTGTTTGTACTATCGTTGTTGTTGATATAAAATGGATTCAAGTTGTATACTTTATTCAAAAAAATAAAAATCTTTCTTATTAATGAATACGAGGACAGACATCCCAATAGCCATAATAGCAGCAGCAACTGATGTCTTAGATGCAATCATAGCCTACTCAGTTGTAGCAACAGTTAGGTTTGCAAAAGCAGCCCAATCAAGTCAACAAAATATGCAGCAGAGACTTCAAGCATCAGGTCAAACATCAAGTTCCTTGCTTCAAGTGTATCAATCATAGAGAGCTGTTCTGGAGACATCATCAAGTATGTTTTTGAATTTTTACAGTTACATACTGTTGCTCTTTGCCTTATTTCTTTGTTGCTTTCTAATATTGTGTTATTTAGAATAGTCTAAAATTTCTAACAATCTGTTTGATTATGTCAAGTTGGTTCCACTCAATTCCTTTGTCCAACGTTTGTATCTTTGTTCTTCCTAGTAATCTAACTTTCAAGATATTCCCGACATGGAGCTCAACATGAAATATATGATTAGGAGATTGCAGTCCTTGAAATCGACTTGTTATTGTTTTTGCATCAAACTAGAGGGTAAACATGCTTGCAAATGTTAAGAGTTTTGTTTGGAGAAGGATGCACAAAGAATGTCCAGATAAGCAAGTGATTACAGCGAGGCATTTCTTTTCTACATGAAATGGTCTAAAGGGTATCAAAACTCGATTGTTTTAGTGGTGTCTTGGCTCAGTTTCACTACTTCTGTTGAGACATGAGATTTGTGCTATAGATTTAGTTAAGTTTTATGTCTGAACTGTACATCTCTTGTGTCTAATTTGTTCCACAAATCATTTTAATGCTTTAGTCTGATTCACCCTTATTAGCTACATTATGATCCCTGCGTCTCCCTATAACACTCCAAACCAGTATCCGTTGCCGGAATAAGGTTAAGAAGTATTACTTGACTGAACAAAACTTCTATAAGGTCAAAGATACTTACCAGACATAAATAATCAACAATGCAAACATATCTCATTGATTTTCCATAAGAGCTCTTATAAATTTGCAAAATGACTCACTATCAAAACATAACCGAATATCTAATAACAAATTAACTACTGTCAAGTTATAACTAAAACATTTCACCACATTAGTTCAATTATAAGGCTTCTCTAAACAAAATGAGCAAGCCATCTTCGCATGGCTATAATGTATACAAAGTCGAAATATCATTCTACCTATAGTCTATCCTATACATGCCTTAAACCATGATGATATACAATCTTCTCAACTCACATAATGACTCAATAGTGTGATGATATCTCTGGCCCTTCCAACTCAAGCTAAAGTATAAACCTATAAGAAATGGAAAAGAGAACACGGAGTAAGCTTCAATGCTTAGTAAGTTTTAAGCAATGCAAATAATTAATTTACTTATAGATCGATTATTTCAAATTTTCAAGAAATCATTCCTAGATAATTGCCACTTTGGCCAAGTATCCATGAACGTAATGCATATTTAGCAAATTCACCTCACTTAAATCTGAACTCAATTAAAACCAAATATTTAAATCACAAATAAGATCATAAGAACTCAAAAAGCATCTCATTAACAAGTTTTAACCATGTTTGCAACAAAATCACAAATTCACTACAAGCTGTCTTCCTGACCAACAGTCACTAAATTATTTATAACTAGAGATAAGAAACTCCAAATCAAGTGCTGTAAATTTTTCCTGAAAATAGACTCATATATCTTCCATCTATAAAATTTTCAGAATTTTTAGTTTTACCAATAAATACCATATTTTTATTGAAGTTTCCCCTGTTTCACTGTTTGACTATTCTGACCACTCTTCACTACGAATCAATTTTCTCATTATACAGAATTCGAAATATGTTATCGTTTATTTCATTTGAAACTAGACTCATTAAGGAGTCTAAGAATATAAATTTTATCTTATAACAATTTTTGTACCATTTATAATGATTTTCTGAAAATAGAACAGGGGACCTCAAAGTTATTTTGACTCTATTCCACGCCACTTCAATTATCTCATTATTGGCAATTCTTTTGCTTACACGGTTTCTTTTATAAGAAACTAGACTCATTAAGATTTCATAACATAATTTATTCAGCCTCTAACTCAACTCTCACAATTTATGGTGATTTTCTGAAATCACGTTACTGCTGCTGTCTCAAGCAGATTTATTACCCATTCTTTGCATTCATATTATTTAACATGTATATCACCAAATCAATCTCATATAACCTTTCACCATAACCGAATACACACATACACATATGAGATTTTCACATATACTTCTCATTTCGCATTCATGATTCAATTCTGATCAATCTAACAAATAAAAGTATATAATACATACCTGACCAACTTAATGTATTGAACATATTCAATGGTAGTTTACTACGATCATTCGAAATCAAAATCTTACTCCAATCTTCGGCATTAAGTCTGCTAGGTTTAAAACCAAAATCCAATCACCACTACAAAGCATGCGGGACTTTAAGCCCGGATGTAATACCAGCACAAAGCCTTCAGGACTTAGCCCGGATATAACACCAGCACGAATGCCTTCGGGACTTAGCCCGGATATAACACCAGCACGAATGCCTTCGGGAATTAGCCCGGATATATATCTCATACAAGGCCTGTGGGTCTTAGCCCGTTAAAATCCTCAATTATCGTTCACATATATATATATCATAATACATTAGCATTTCATTTACCTTACTAGAACTCAAGCACAACATGCTTATCAATAATTTCACTTTCGGCTCAATAGTCACATGCAAAGAACCCGATTTCGTTTCACTATCCAACATGATTTCTATAACCATTCGGATACAAGTCATATGTACAAATTACTTATCTCACTACTTAATTCAAGTAGATACATTAGGTCACAATTTATATATTATGCTTATATATCATGATTTTATCAAATCATAAGCTAAGTTCCATTACTCAAAGACTTACCTCAGAAAATTTTAAATAGTTGTGAATAGGCTATTCGACTGCTTTCTCCTTTCCCTTATCGGATCTAGCTCCTCTTTGCTCTTGAGCTTAATTTAAACCAATAAATTTGTTTAATCATTTCGAACATCAAAGGCAATTTAAAGCACTTAACCCTTATACTCAATAATGAAACCAAACCGTATACCTAATTATTTTAACACATCACCTCCAATGCATATATTGACTAACATATACCCAATCCACATGCCAAGTTACCATGAATAAAAAAATTACATATATATATACTACCAGTAATCTAATTATCTACTCGATCATATAGGGTAACTTCAATGCATCATAGTTATACAATTTTCCATACACATACCGCATATTTGACAAACTGAAACTACTCTTACATATTATCCATTATAATCATTTCAATATATATATATAACATAGCTGAATATTCCTTAATATAAATGCATATAGTGATACTTTAGTAAAATATAATAACCATCTCCATAAGTATATTTTTACTCATGCAAAGCCCGTACCTAAATCAACCATAGGTAGCACCCAAATCATCAACATTTTAACGCACCAACTACTTAAACTTAATCTTTCATACACTTATATCTAATGTCATAAGAAATGACGAATGCCTAATTTAACCAAACTTAAAGATTTAGCCTTCATCACTTTAATTAACCACTACCTATTTTTCAAGACTTCAAATACAAAGAAATGAACACTTATACTCTTATGCCGAATTAGCTAATACTTATAATCCATAGCCGAATGTCATTAAACCTAAGCCACCATAATAATTTTACCTATCACCTCATACTTTATTATCAAAATGAATTAATTATACTTATAAAGATAATATCAAGCCAAAACCTATGCATAACATTACTTATATTATTCAAAATTATACCTTAAAAATCATATACATAGCCGAACCTTTTGATAATTAAACCTCTAATTATTTATTTCAATCACCCAAACGGCATTTGCTCCCATTTAACATTTATATACCAAACGATTGTTCAAGACAAACAAAATCTCATCTCCTCCCTTGACAACCACAACCGAAAGCTCAAACCAACATCCAAATTTCAAAGTTTTCAAATGGGCTAAATATGAAACTAGTTAATTAACTTAAACTAAGCTTAAAATTTCAAAAACTAACATAATTTACTAACCTTCTTCAAGCTTCAAGTGACCGAATGTTTTTGCCCCATTTCTTTCTTTCAATTCGGCCAAGAAGACAAAGATAAAAGCTTTGTTTTCTTCACCCAAATTTTTACTTATTTCTTTATTCATTAATATTATAAAAATTATAAAGCCATTTAGTTGCCTTAAAACTAATAAATAATACATATATATTGTCATAAACATCAACATGGCCGGCCACTATAAACAAAAAGGGACATTTGACATGCAAGTCCAAACTCTTTAACATATGTATTAATAAACCACTTATAAATTTATCTATCACATTTCAAAATTTTCTCACATAAGTCCTATTTAATAATTTCACATACAATTAACAAAATTACAGTATGAAACTTTCACACATGCACGTTCACATATAATAAGCATCGAATATGACGGTTAATTATTTTTACGACTCGGTTTTGTGGTCCCGAAACCACTTTCCGCTAGGGTCAAATTAAGGCTATTACACTCCCCTTCTATGCTATGTGCACCTTAATTTTCTTTGAGAATTGGTAATATTCTACTCAAATTTACCTCTATTCCATAAGTTATTTATTTCAATGTTCTTTTAAACATGCGACAAAATCATGTTGATTGATATTAAGGTTTTGAAATATGCGATCTTTTCAGGCTTGCAGATTCATATTAAGAATTGTGATTGCTCGTAAATGCTCCCTCAATCATGTAGATGATCAAGCTACTGTAGTCCCATCTCCAAATACTTTTTTGCTTATGCGTTGTCAATCCACTCCTATTAAGAGTTGGTTAGAAAAAGCTAACAGGGTCGAAGAGGACGAGGAAGAAATCATGGGTGTAAATAAAATATAAAACAAACATGTAAATTTGAAATTAATTACCAAATAATATGAGCAATTTCATACTAGAAAAATCAGAATATTTTGTCTCATAGTTAACAATTATTTTCACTCAATTGGCATTGTAAAAAGGAGAGAAAGAAATAAACAGGCACTGCATTACTTTGATCGTGTATTTATACTTTTTTTTTACTTCAGCTGGTTGCTGATTTGGTCTGCAAAATGAAAGTAATCAATTTTAATTTCACATGTGGTTGTCTTTACCATGAATACCTTGCGCATAATTTATGAAAATTTTACTTTATAAGTTTGCTCCACAAGATATATATTTTAGTTTATCTATATATATTAGTGTGAGGATGAACATTCCATATGACTTGTTATAAATCTGAGTATTAATAACAATTGTACAATATTAAAAAGTTTCATTAACGTATATTAAAAAGGATAGTCATCCTTCCCCCGGTTGAAGAACGTAATTATACTAGTAAATCAAATGCATAATTTATCCGGATGAAGTATGCATTACCAGATATACTTATAGTCTTCCGGGTTACGAATGTAAATTGTATAAGGACTTGTATGCAAAAATGTGCAAACTTTGAGGGCAAATTTTAGACTTTCTTGTTCTCGGTGTTTGCTTGTTATAAAATCGAGTATTAAAAACAACTTTACAATATTACCAACTTTCATTGACTTTATAATCCACGAGTTTGCCTTAAATATTAATGTCGACATTGTTCATGTGTTATTAAAATAAAACAGAACTAAACATTCCATATGGCTTGTTATAAATCCGAGTATTAATAACAACTGTACGATATTAAAAGTTTCATTGATGTATATTACAAAGGACAGTCATCCTTCCCCCGATTGAAGAACGTAATTATAATTGTAAATCAAATGCATAATTTAGCCGGATGAAGTATGTATTAGCCGGATGAATTTAAAATCTAGTTGGACTGTCACGTAAGATTACCGTTAGGGAGATAACGGAACTTAACGGAAAAGTGATCATTTCGTAACAAAATAATAACATAAGTGACTAAAACGCAATATTTCAAATATAAGTGACTAAAATATAACATGAGGCAAACAAAAGTGATTATTTTTATAGTTTACCCTTAAATTTATTATTGTTAAACTTTTTTTAACATCATGCTAAGGCTTGAAATCAAGACATCCCCATATAATTACCCATTACTAAAGTTACAAAGTAGAATCCGGAAATATTGGTTTAGAACTTGAGTAGATACATTTTTGAGTTACAAAATTTAGAGTAATCATCAAGTATAAAAAATATTGAATTGTATTCACGATATAATGTAAAAATCAAGATAATCAATTGAAAGATCATGAAATCCCGTGAAAACTCATGAAAATTGTATTCCAACCAAAGATTTAGAGAAATAAGATTATAGGGTTCCACAATTTGCCCCCACCTCACGGGGCTAAATTACCAAATCTGATTGAACATTTGCATTACAGTTAATAGGATTGCCATCTGATCTAATGGCTTTGGGTTGGCGGAATGAAAGAACCAACCTTTGGATCCAATAAACAGCAAAAGGAAGTGGCAGGCAAGGTCTTGGAGCCGAAAAGGAGTCAAACAAGTGGGACTAGAAAAAGAGAGTTTGACCATATGATCCAAAGGAAACATGATACCCTCAAATGAGTAGGAAATGATTGTTCTTTTTTTATACCACTTGGGTGTGTTTGGATGGCACCATCTACTACTCTATTAACTCTCTCTTTGAACACTAAATTATCAAAGTCACATGAATTTAGCTCTGCCTTTGTCCCTTAAAGGCAAAAAGAAGACACTACCAACCCTCCAAAATAGATGTCCCTCAATGTCCCCGCTTTGTGTTTTCTTATGTTATCATTGAATATAAATATGTATTTCTTCTCATATTCAATTTTTTAAAATTTATTATCCTATTATTATTTTCAATATTTTACTTTACTTATTTGTTTGTCACTCTTTCGGAAATAACAACATTAAAATAGTTTCAAAATTTTATTCATTTTCAACTATGATTCATATCTGACCTTGTTAATACAATTCTCAAAATCAATCTAATACATATTATTTTTACAAAATTATATTTCTTTCCTGACCTTTAATATGAGAATCCTACTTGACACATGCCCTTAGTTTCTCTCCTTTGCCCTCCCCAATCCATCAACTTCATTGTACCTAGGCTAGCACATCGGCTTCATTGTCATGTATAGTTCAATATTGCTCTCTTTTATTTGACAGCAAGTAGTTGGAAAGTCACTTAGACAAACAGAAACTAACAGCTTATTTCAGCATCTCTAAACAAAGCTCATGCACTTTGCAATTTCTGAAACTTTCAACCAACAACATCATGTTTACTATTACCATTACATCAACCATTATATACCCAAATCTTAAAAAGCTACAAATCTTTAGTTGTCCGAAAGTCATATCGAATCCCGACTAAATTCATAAACCGGATCAACCCCTTAAACAGGGATAAGCTCCGTTAATCTTTTGCATCAAAATTTTGCTAATTCTATTGAAAAAGTTGGGCCAATAGAATAAATTCCCTTAACAAAAGTCCCCCACTTAAAAGCTTAGGATACCTAGCACGGAAGCTATACTTTTTTTTTTCTTTCTTTGATAGTGCATATATTACCTTTTTAATATTAATACCACCTAATATAAAGAAAAAGATGAAAGCAATGGCCATCTGCTACACATACATCCCTTAAAAAAGGAAAAAGAAAAAGATTTGTTAGATTTCCCTTTTGTTTGGTTGCTTGGAAAGTTGCTAAGAAAACGGGAAAGTAAATTAGCCATTGCAGGTTTAAGGAACATGCATTTACTAGCATGTGTTAAAAGACAGTTCCTATTTATAACCATTTTGATGAACAAAATTGATGAGAGACTGAGATATCAAACTGTTTGAGTCAAAAATTCTATGTTTCAATTTATTGTTACCCCATCATTAGTTAATTAGGTGTAAGATTAAAGTACCATTTTTTTTATTCATTACAGGGTGTGAAGCTGTCATGTTGAAAGAATCACTGTTTGTAATGATTTGATTTAACCTGTTTTAGATGCATTAGAAAAGAATCAAATGGGAGCATCAAAAGCAGACAAAAATAATTCACTCATAAAGCAAATATATATAATAATAATAATATAAAAGGTAAAGCAAACAAACTGATAGAAAACAAAGATCTTTAGTTCTCAAATCACTGCCTTATCACAAGGATAATGGCACCCTGGAATCCATTTTTATGTCATCATCCAATTATAATGAGAATCATGCAACTACTGCTGCTGGTGGGAGGTTATCTCACTATCTCATTCACAAATGTCTTTTATATTTGATATTTACATTGAATGTCGAATAAATTTAAAATTAAATTAAATTTTAAAAAAGGAAGATAAAACTCTTTATTCTATTTTCCTCGAATTCAAATTTTCACTTAAAAAAAAAGTCAAACTTAAATTCATTTTATTTAAAAGTGATGAAAAATGGGTTTAGAATTATTGAGAAGAAGAGAGAAAGTTGACGTGTGAGGTAGAAAATTGAGTAACTGGCGCCTAAAACTGTGATTGATTGAAGCAAACAGTTACTTTCAGCATCAGATTAGTGATTTATCAAATGTGGAACACAACTGTCAACAATCAGAAACAGTTAGAAGCTTCTTTATACGTTTAATATGTTTGCTTACTTAAAATTCTTTTTATTTGATATGATTAAGGCCTACCTTTACAAATGTAAAGAATGAGGTTACTTTGAACCAAGGAAAAAAAATTGAGAGATGCTCCAAACTTCATAATCTGAAGGAGAGATTAGCTGGTATACCAGTTCAGAGCAAGGAAAAGAATTGATTGATTTTTGAAACCGATATTTTATTTATTTTTAATAATTCTTAATTTCTAAATGAATACTGGGGTTGAATCATTTGAGACACCCGGCCTATAAAAATAACCAAAATTTGAAAGACCCGCAGCTGTGAATGGTCAAAGAAGATAATTCCGAATCATCACATACGGGTCAGGTTGGGACAGTCTTTTCCTAACTTAGAGGGTAGTGCTATTTTGAAGATTGAAAGATCCCCAAGTTATACTTTAGACAAGACAGGAATGTCTTGATTCCTCCAGCAGTACCAACATCCCTTGGAAAAAACCATTAACGAAAGGTTCACTCTTCAGACAATAATGGTCGGCAAAGGTAAAAACATTGGCGCACCTGTATTTTTAGTGTGGTAATCCGAATATTGTAAGAACCATGACAGTCTTATAAGCATAAAAAAAAATAAACACTTGAAAGGATGAACCACAATACTCCATAGAAATTTAAAAAAAAAAAAAGGCTTAACTCATAAGAACTGCAGATATGATAATCATTAGAAGTAGAAGATAGCAGGAAAGAATATATTTGAACATCCTTATGCTCCACCAAAAAATTGATTATACTCGAATTAGATACTTTTTCGTATTTGACACTTACGTTTGAACCCATAGTTTCTAAAGAAGATAAAATACTTCCATGGCAAGGAGGAAAACAAGGGGAGCATAAGCAGAAGGGCATGTTATTCTGAGACAGTTGTGGGAGCTCCAAGAGAGTGAGGAAGTTGCATTTGCATGAATGTGAGATTTATGAGAGGTTCCAAAACTTAACCATATACTGTGATAGAATTAGCAGACCAATGGTCAGCAAGAATGCTGGCTTGATTAAAAGCAACAAAAATTAAAAAATTGATGCGACTGCTGGGATTCGAGCCCAGGTCTCTACGGCCACAACGTAGAATTCTTACCACTAAACTACAGCCACAAGATGTGGTGTTTGAAGCATGTATAATTTATATTCTTTTAGCAATACTCCCTGCCCTTCAAATCGGCATATATATTATTTCTTAATTTCAAATCCTCCAACCTTATCATATTATTATTTTTTTTGTTGAATCAAATTGGGCTTTATGGAAATAACTTAATAAATACAAAGTATAAACTAAAAGAGAAAGTAAAACATAAAGGAGCCCAGCTGTAAAACTTGGCCCAAAAAACAATAGTAACGTGAAAATAGAACTTAACCTAAATGCAAAAACCCAAAAAAAAAGGCCCAAAAGTAAGAGATTAGCCTGTAAAAAAAATCAAAAAATAGAAAAAAGGTCAAATATCTCTAGAAGCACATTAATTACGTCTTTTTCTTACCCAATCAGAATTAAACGATTGCCGTCTTGTCCCTTCATCGGACATTTCTTCATCAAGACTCTTCCATATTCCCAAGGGGAGCATTTTTCCATCAAATCCATGGGTATCCCGCTTCAAACTCCCCTCTTTCACTTTCTTCCTTTCATTTTCAATCTGATTCTCTCGCCCTATCCCATTTCGCTTGCTTCTCTGCCGATTCTAGAACGCTTCCTACTAGGTAAACTTCCTCCTGATTCTTCAATGTTTCTTTTGCTAAAGAATGCGCTAAACAGTTTGCTATTCGTGGGATGTATTCAAACCTACACTCCTTATACTTTAACAAAAGCTAATGAATATCATGAATATAAGCACCTACCAAGGACTTATCTGGGCTTTTTTCCTTGCACTTTTTTATTATTGACAAGGAATCTCCTTCAATAATAATTTTTTGCCATTGCATGTCAATACCGATCTAGGTCGTGTCCGGCACGCGAGTGCCTCAGCAGCGAAGGCAGATGCAACTCGTTGATGAATCGCTGAGCACGATAAAAGAACACCTCCTTCATTATTTCTTGCCACAACTCCTACTGCCGATTGACAAGTTCTCGCATCATATGCTGCATCAAAATTAATCTTCACAACCTGGTCAGGTGGACGTCTCCATTTACTAGTAACGAAAGAGTTTTTTGGGTTTTTTTATCACTCTCGTCTAACTCTAATATATAGCTGTTAACAAAACTTACTATTTCCTTTCTAGATTTGCTCGCTTTCTTATGCACTCTAGCTGTGACAGCCCTAAAGTGACCCTAGTCGGAAAGCGGTCTCGGGACCGCTAGACCGAGTCACCAAATTATTTGAATGTGATAATTATTGCCTAAAATATGTGAATATAAATGTGTGAAAGTTTTAAGCTTCGATTTAGTTAATTGCATGTGAATTTAGTTTATAGGACTTATGTGAGAAAATTTAGAAATGTGCTAGGCAAATGCAAGTGGCCTAATAGTGCATGTAATCAAAGAGGTGGACTTGCATGTCAATTTCCCCCCATTTAAGTACTAGTGGCCGGCCATGACAAGGGATGATGGGCAAAACATGTCATGAAACATGTTGTGTTAATGGAAAAATAAAATAAGAAGCATGGGCAAAACATGTCATGAAACATGTTGTGTTAATGGAAGAATAAAATAAGAAGCATGGGCAAAACATGTCATGAAACATGTTGTGTTAATGGAAGAATAAAATAAGAAGCATGGGCAATAAACTAATAAGAAATTGAAAGAAGAAAACAAAGAGAAAAAAATGTGTTCATCATTCTCATGCATGACCAAAAAAAAAAAGAAGAGAAAAGCTCTCATGTTGTTCTTGGCCGAATAGGAGAAAGACAAAGAAGGAAAAAGAGCTTTGAGGAAATCGGCTATGGTGGTTTGATAGACTAAGGTATGTTTGATGATGTTCCATGAGATGCATGCATGTTTTAGTAGTTAGCTTGAGTTCTAAATAGCCCATGGTTCAAATCTTTACTATGTCATGGAGATGATATTCGGCCAAGGTGGATTGGTGTTGATATCATTTGCATGCTAAAAGTGAAGCTTTGTAATGGTGCATGTGATGGTGGATTGATGATTCTTGAATCTTCTTTTTAGCATTTTTGAGTGAGACATTAAGTTCTTTGTTTAACCATGACCAAAAATTGAAATGGTATGGTGTTGTGATGCAATCGGCCCCAACATAGACATGTATGTTCGGCCACATGAATAAGTACATAAGTTATGTGTATGTTCGGCCATAGGTAGCCTATTGATGGCTTTAGCTTGACTTAGAAAATTCGGCTAAGGGGAAATATTAGCTAGTATGTTGAATTCGATTCGTGATTTCGTACATATGTGACTCTAGTGTCTAATGTATATATGGGCTAAGTACCTTGAGCTTCTCTTTTGATGTTCGAATGAATTGTATTAAATTGCTTGATGTGATTAAAAATGCGTATGACCATTGTGTATTTGAACTAAAAGGTGGCCATATGACCTATCAAACTCCTTGTCATATTCGGCCATAAGCTAGCAAAATGAGACTTTAATGAGTTAAATTTGTTTGAATTAAGCTCAAGAGCAAAGGGGAACTAAATCCGATAAAGGGAAGGAAAAAGTGGTCGAATAGCCGTCGAAACCGTTCGACAACATCCGAGGTAAGTTCTTGAGTAATAGAGCTTAAATTATTATTTGATTAGATCATGTTTTAAGCAAATCAAAATCGTGCTCTTTGTGTGTGGCTATTGAGCCGAAATGGCAAGAGTGATAAGTGTCTTGTGTTTGAGTTTTGCTAATGAAAATGAAATATGAATGTGTCATGATTTATTGTTAAATGTGCATGGTTATTCGAATGATGTCCGGGCTAAGTCCCGAAGGCTTTGTGCTAAGTGACCATATCCGGACTAAGATCCGAAGGCATTTGTACGAGATACTAATTCCGGGCTAAGCCCAAAGGCATTGGTGCGAGTTACTAAATCCGGGTTAAGTCCCGAAGGCATTTGTGCGAGTTACTAAATCCGGGTTAAGTCCCGAAGGCATTTGTGCGAGTTACTATAACCGGGCTATGTCCCGAAGGCATTTGAACGGGTAGCTATATCCGGTTAAATTCTGAAGGTACGTGATTTGGGAATGAATGATCTTGCTGTAAAAATTTCAGTTAATACGCTTGTAACATCCCAACATTGAGGTATGTTTCGTATGTGCTTTGAATTAGTTGAGCCCTTACAAATAAGTATTCGCTCAGTTGATAAATGAGCTACCGGCCTTTGGCTAAGTTGATCTTTGTGTATGAATAAAAGGGTTGGTAATGTGAAGTAAGTATGATATTGAAAATTTGTGCATATGAAATTATCCGTTTAGCTACATGAATGCTATACTTTGGTTGTCTAAATTCTTTGCTCAAAACTTACTAAGCATTTAATGCTTACTCCGTTTCTTTGATTCTCTGTTTTATAGATTTTGGTTCTTCAGCTATCGGACTCGGGATTTTGAAGTCGAAGTCGCCCACACTATCAAAGCCCCTTTTGGTACAATTTTGGTTGAACTTCGAAATGGCATGTATAGGACTACCCTTTTTGTTGTGGGTCATGGACCCTTTGGATTTGTATAATTTTGGATAGCCATGCGAAAATGGCTTATATATGTTTGAGCATAATGTTATACTCATTTGGTATGGATATGCTTAACAAGGATTGACCATGGGAATGGTTAATCACTATCATAATTTGTGCTATTTATGCTAAAAGGGCTAGTTGAATCATGGAAACTATGAAATAGGTAAAGTCTACCTTAAAGGCAGATGCTGACAGCAGCAATGATGTAGATTTGGAAAATCACTAAAATAGTAGGAATGGAATTAAATAGTGAATAAATTATGAAAACGAACCTTGATGAATCTATTTTCATAGGAAAGTAACGAAACGTTCATATGAACAGTATATTATGAGATGCTAAAGTTTTCGTGAGACAGGGCCAGAACGGTTTCTGGATTCCCTATTCCGAATTTGGAAATTCATTATAAATTAACCAGAGATAATTAGAAGTCATGCCATATATTAATAGATTCCTTTTTGAGTCTAGTTTCTATAGAAACAAACGACATCAGTATTGAAGCCCTGTACAGGGAGATATCCAAGTCATAATGTGCAAAGGTCAGTGTAGTCGATCCCTGTAACATGGGAGACTTTGACTAATAAACTGTACTAATTGGCCTAACCAAAAATTCTAGAAAAAAATTTGTAGATGAATATATGAGTCTAGTTTCAGGGAAAAATCACGAAGCTGATTTTCGAGTTGTGAAACTCAAGATATGATTTTTAAGGTGACAGTGACGCACTTAGCCAGCTTGCCTGGAAAATTTTAAAATGGATTGTGCAAGGAAGTGATTTAAGTCTGCAAACCCCTCGTGTCCGACTCCGGCGACGGACTCGGGTACGGGGTGTTACACTAGCGTTCCTGTCTCCCCAAATGGCCTATAATACACAGCAAAAAAGTCTACACTGAGATTGTGAACTCTGTGAAAAAACCCAAGTTAGCCACTGTAAAAACCCCAAATGGGTTTCTTGTATAGAAAACTGGCCTGATAGTTCTCTCCAAACTGAATCTGAAACAGGGTATGCATAAAAAAGATGGTCAATATTCTCTGATCCATTTCCACACTGAGGGCATATTATTGTGTTCGTTGTTAACTCGTGTAGGTAGATAATTCCATGATATTTTCCAGACTGTAATTTTTATTTTAGAAGATAGATTAAGTAGCCATAGTTTTTTGTAGAATTCCTTATAGTCGGCTTGTAAAGCGTAAGCTGTAGGATCGCCTTCGATGCTTTGTAATAGTTTATAGGCACTACGTACTATGTACTCGCCCGACGCCTCACCACTCCAGACCCAAAAATCATCGTGGGGTTCTTCTGCCAACGGAATACGGAGAATCTTCTCGGCTACTTCCTCCGGAAAGGTAGACACTATTAAATCTTTCTTCCATATTCTGTTGCTTGGTTCAATTAACTCAACAAGTTTAAAATCGTTCAAATTATTAATTAAAGACGATAATCTAGTTTTTTTTCATCTAGAATCCAACAATCATTAAGAGCGGAAATATCCGTACCCCTGCCCACCTTCCAACATAATCCCGCTTCTAAAATACCTCTTGTAGCCCAAATACTCTTACATGTATACGAACTGTTATTCCCCAACGCGAATTTAAAAAATTCACACTCGGAAAATATTTGGCTTTTAAGACTTTCGCAACCAAAGAATTTTGATTGTTTAAAATTCGCCACCCTTTCTTAGCTAGAAGTGCGACATTAAATTGAGCCATGCTCCTAAAACCCAAACCACCCTCTTCTTTACACCAATGAATCCCTCGTTTTTCATATCCTTTTTTCCACCAAAATTTCGCAAATGACCTTTTTAGTTCCCCACAAAAAGAATTTGGTAAAAGGAAACAAGACATAGCATAGGTTGGAATAGCCTAAAGCACTGACTTTATAAAGACTTCCTTACCTCCTTGTGATAATAATCTAGTACTCTACCCTTCAATTCGAGTATAAACCTTCTCTTTGAGATGCTAAAAAGACTCCTTCTTCCGTCTGCCGACCACATTGGGAATACCTAAATATTTTTCCAAATTGTTAAGCTTCGAATCCTCAATATTGTCGAGACTACTGTCTTCTGTTCTTCTGTAGTGTTCGAACTGTAGAAAATTGTGGATTTATCAAAATTAACACATTGGCATGAACACTTTTCATACTACTTCAGAATTCCTTTTAACACCATTGCTCCCCTATCTGATGCTTCACCGAATAAAATACAATCATGTGCAAAGAGTAAATGTGAGATTTCTGGGCCTCTTCTACTAGCCGTTGCTCTTCTTAGTAACCCCTCCTTCATTTCCAGTCTCATCAAAGATGAAAGTCCCTCACTACAAAGTAGGAAAAGAAAAGGACTTAAAGGATCACCCTGCCGCAAACCCCTAGTCAGTTGAAAAAGTCTTCCCCTCCCTCCATTTGTATTAACTGCATAAGAAGTTGTGGTAATGCATTTCATAATCAGCTCCAACCATTCCTTTGCAAAACCTATTCATAGCATAACTTCTTTAAGAAAACCCTATTCAACCCAATCATAGGCTTTGCTTAAATCCAACTTTACAGCCATGTATCCTTTTTTCCCTGTTTGCTTTTGTCGAAAAGTATGCAGAATTTCATATGCTAAAAGTACATTATCAGAAATTAACCTTCCCGGGATAAAAGCACTTTGGTCTACATCAATGCATCTTCCAATAACTATTTGGAGCCGATTAACAATTGTCTTCGCCACAACTTTATAGAGGACTGAACATAAACTAATCGGTCTAAAATTTGCTAGCCTTGTGGGATTTGGGGTTTTTGGGATCAACACAATATCTGTTTCGTTAAAAGAGCCAAAACTATGATCATTATTTAAAATTCCTAAATAGAAATTTGTCACTTCCTCACCTACAATGTGCCAATATTTCTGAAAGAAAAGTGTTGGAAATCCATCAGGTCCAAGTGCTTTAGTAGGTCCCATTTCTTTCAAGGCCATATACACTTCTTTTGATGTAAAAGTTGACAATAAAACAAAATTTATATCCGGTGAAATATTATTTTCAATACTGAATAGGAGATAAGAAAGATCCTCAACTCTACTAGATGTAAACAACTTCTAGAAATATAAAGTAGCAACTTCATTGATCTCTCTTGCTTCAGTAGCCTCTCCTCCACCATTTAATTCCAGCTTGGATATGGTATTGATGCATTTTTGAAAAGAGGCAAATCTACGAAAAAAGGTTGAATTCTTGTCCCCTACTTTCAGCCAATTTGCCATTGCCCTTTGTTCCCAGTATGCTTCATCTTTATCAATTTCCATATTCAAATGAAACTTAGTATCAACAATTTTTGCCATTGTTTCATCAGTCACCTCCTTCGCCATTAGCATATCAAGCTCCTTCATGAGCTTGTGCTTTACTCCCACTCGCCCTTTCTTAATTAATCTCGCCCATACCTTTAGATTGCTTGTAATCTTTAAATTTTCTCATCTATTGATCCTATTGTTGATTCCCATGATACTTTAACTTCTTTCTCAAGCGTCTCCTCCATGATCCACCACGCCTCAAACTTAAATGTTGAATTTCCCACATAAGCGTTGCCACTTTTTGTGTTTAGAAGAAGGGGGCAGTGATCAGACATAGAATGGGGTAGGTGTTGAATGTTACCTATTGGAAAAAGATGCCTCCATTTAACGTTTACAACTCCCTTATCAAGTCTCTCCCTAATATTTATTTCTGGCAAATTTCCCCTTTCCCAAGTAAACCACACCCCAGAATAACCCAAATCTTCTAGTTGGCATTCTTCTAAAACCTTTCGGAAGGCCTCCATTCTTCTCTCCTCTCTTAGTGAACCCCCACTTTTTTCATAAGAATACATGATCTCATTAAAATCACCACTTACTACCCATAGAAGATTTTGATCTTTTCCCAGTTTCTTTAACAGATTCCACGAAACATTTTTTTAGTACCATAGGGTGAACCATAGAACCCCGTGAATCTCCATTCTTCACTATCTTACTCTTCTTTGACCGTTACATCAATGTGATTCCTAGAGTAACTTCTTAGGCTTACTTCAGTATCTCCTTTCCATACTAGACACACCCCATCACGTGAGCCCTCCGCTTCGACATCAATTCCATTCAAAAACCCACAACTCCTCCTGACTTTCTCCATACGCTGCTTATCAAGTTTTGTCTCCATTAAGAAGACCATATGGAGATTATACTGTTTCAGGAAATATCACAGCCTTCTTATTGCCCGTGGACTCCCCAATCCACAAACGTTCCAACTTATAACTTTCATTGTGTCCAATCGGCATGCCTCTTGGCAGTCGCCGATCTCAAAATTGTTGGAACATCAATTAACTCTAAATTCTCATTCATCATATCTATAAAACCATCATCACGATCCTTTAATCCATCCTGTTTCAAACGCTTTTTCCCGTCTTTATATGCAACCTTCGTGCCACAAAAATCAGTTTCTGCTTCCGGGGACTTCCTCTTCCTCGTTCTACTGTCAGATTTGTCTTGACTCATCGTGACCACCAGATCAATTCTCTTCCATCTCTTTTTTTTACCAAGGTTTATATTATTGATCTGTTGTTTCATACTATCATTCATATTCTCATCTTCCTTTATTATAGGTCCCCCTGCCTGCTCCTCAATCACCCCCTCTCCTCCCATCACCTCCATATTCTTCTATAGCCTCCTAATCTCGTTATTCCCCCTACTAGTTTTTTAGTAATATTTTTCAACAAATTTTAACTTCCTAGATAAGAGCTTTGAGCCCCCAACCTTTTTTGAAAAAACATTAAATTTCATACTTTCTTTCCCAATTAATTTTGATTCAGCTTTTAACGCCAACGTATATAGTGGATCCTCACTGATTTTACTTTTTTCTGCAGGAATTAGTTGACGACAACCTTGAAGCCCATGCCTTATTCTTCCACATCCAAAACAAAACATCGGTAACTTCTCATACTTAAAAGGAACTCACGATTTATTAACATTATCAATAGAGACAAAAATACCTCGTCGAAGCAGTTTCTACACATTCAAATTAATCCTAAGCTGACATGAATCTCTATTAATTTCAGATCTAATAACCCCCCAAAAGGTGACACCAATTGCATGCAAGATATCTTTCTTATCAAACTCTAATAAGTACAAATCTATTTTTATCGAAAACGGTGATGATGTAAGCTGAATTTGACTTCTCTCCACCGATTGGGTTAATCTTTCAAATAAAATAACACTTTTGCAAAACAGCCATGGTCTCCCCTCTAATATTATCTCCAGATCTTCTTCCAAATCAAACACTATCAAAAATAAGTTCTGGCCCACCATCTATATTTCAAATTTCTTCCTTGTCTTCCATATACTTTTCATCTGTGCTCTAAAACTTTCTGGGTTGTAAAGCTTCTCTGTCCAAATAGTACATAACATATTAGGTTTTGCGCTTCGTACCACCAACGAACCTTTGACTGACAACTGAATAGGTTCTTCTATAAGAAGAGAAATCTCATCCCTCCTCCCTTAATCGTCACCACCGCTTTCCTCCATCCCAAGCCATAGCAATTACTGCTTTCTCTAGGACTCTAGGCAAAGCAATCTTGGGACTTTTTTCAAATACTTAGGAGACCTTATCATATTATTAGTTACTCAAGTGTAACACTTTTTTTTAAGGCTTAAAACATCATTTGTCTCTTATAATATATCATTTTTATCACTTTGTTATCTAAATTTTCTTTTAGCCCAATTGGTACTTAAAGTTACATTTTGTTAACTATTTCAATCCATTATCGTTTAAAAAAAAACACTAGTTGAAATGTGGCACAATTAGAATGTATCATGTGACACTTCAATCCAATTAAAAAGTGCCACGTGGTATCTATATGTATTAACTATAAAAATAGATTAAAATTCTAAAAAGAATAAAGATTCAAAAATAATTTATAAAATAAAAATATAATAAAATTTAGATTTTTTTTTCAATATACATATATAAGAACTAGAAAACTAGAATAATGTAAAAATATTTGTTTAAAAAAAAGTATAATAAAATATTTAAAACATAATTAAATTAAGAAAAATAAGAAGATTATAAAATTCATATATTAGAAAAAAAATTAAAATTTTAAAAATATTTTTTGCACAAAATAATATATATAATTTTAAAAAATAAAAAAAATTATCTAAAATAAAACTTTAAAATACTATTAGTTCAATAGCTGATCAACATCGATTAACGATCAGTTAACTCCGGCCAAAGTCAAAGGGTAGCCTTCTATAATTTTATTATATTTTTATTAATTAAATTATTTTTTTTATCTTTTATGATATTTATTTATTTTTTAGAATGTTTAATCTATTTTTATTATTATTACATATGGATGTCAAGTGGCACTTTTTAATTGGATTAAAATGTTATGAGACACATTCTAATTAGGCCACATTTTAACCAGGTTTTTTTAACAATAATGGACTAAACCAATTAACAGAATGTAATTTTAGGAACCAACCTAAGCCAAAAAAGAAGTGGTACCAAAGTGAGAAAAATGGTATAGTTTAGGGGTCAAATGATGCTTTTTAAGCTTTTTTTCTAACATGATACGTTTATTATTTTTTTTGTCCAATGCAATAAATTAATTTGGCAAAGTTATATATATATTGGTACCCCAAAAAGAACATGTTGACTTTTTAGTGTTTTTTTCGAGCTTAGAGTTGATTTGGTGAAAATTAATTGCTAATATTATTAGGTTTGAATTCTAATTATTTTGTTAATAGAATAAATTTAGTGATAATTGTGATTTATTTAATTTTGTATTTAATTTGTTACATACAATTTTGTTAGTTTTTAGGGTTACCTTGATGAAAGTTAGTTGTTAATATTAGTTAATTATGAATTTCATCAAATTAATTATAAAACTTGAATTAAACATTAAAAAGTTAACACCATTAACTTCATGTATCAAAATGTATAACTTTTATCAAATACAAGTACTACATTCGACTAAAAAATAATGTAGATACCACATTGGAAAAAGTATCTAACATAGGTACCAATGATTCATCCTATATATATTGTAACGACCCGAAAATCGGTGGTGTTGAAAAATACGATTTTGAGATCTCGTTTTCGTAAACTGAGCCCATAAATATTTGATAATAATATTTACGGAGTTAATATTCTAGTTAATTGAATTTTGGATAGGAAATTTTTTATTGAATTAGTGTTTAATTGAGGTACAAAGACTAAATTGTAAAAGTGGTAAAATTTCAATTGCTACAGAATTTCTAACTAGAATCAAGGACTAGGGAATAAAATGGCAATTAGACCATTCTAATATTAATAGTGGACGGTAAGAGGAAGCATTATAAGTTTTATTATTAAGTTTAATTTTAAATAATTAATATTATAATAAATTATATGATAAAAATTTGATGTTGGAAGGAAAGAGAAAAACATTTCTCTCTTTCCATCTTCAATAGCTGAACCTTAAGGAGAAGAAGAAGGGACAAACCGCCTACGGTTCTAAAAGTTCAAAGTTTCAATTGGTTAGTTTAAGTTAATCATTTTTTGTTGTAAGTTTTATGTTTTTGAGATCATGAAAATTTAATTTAGTTAGCTCATGTATCAATTTTTAAAATTGTTAAAGTTTTAGAAAGCTACAATTATTGTTTTCTTAAAGTTTTAGGTATTAAATTGATAGATTTTAAGCTTAGAGGTGAAAAAAAAAACTAATTTGTGAAGTTAATTGATAGTTTTGTACATTAAGGATTAGAATGAAAAAATGTAAAATTGGCTATAGAATTAGGAAATAAGAAGTCCAAATGGACTAGGGTGAAATCTAGCCCCGATTTTAGGGACTAAATTGAATAAAATGCAAACTTCATATAAAATGTCGATTGATTCTGAATTTGGTTGACTATTGATGAAAAATTATATGTTTATGTTAATCTGTAGTTAATGTTGACCTGGAATCGTGCAAAGGAAAGCAAAAGCTAAAGCTGTTGACGGATAGCTCGAAGTTTTCGATAAATATTTTTATAGTCTAATGCTTAATTAAATCTCATATATTTGTGTTACTTTACATAATAGATTGTCTTAATGAATTATTTAGGATGAATTGAATTATATTGATATATATTGAGGTTAAATGTTGATACAATGACTAAAGTGAATAAAGTATAAACTACAGATATAATTCAAAATCAATAATCTATATGAGAAATTAGTTGAAGCTTATTGAAGCATTTGTTAACTGATGAATTTTGTTTTTATGAATCATAAATTGGTTCGTATGAAACGAAGGAAAGGACAAATGATAAATTTCAATTGATAAGCAATCGTCGCCGGGCAATTCGAGGTGGCAGGTTATCGTTGCCGGGCAATTTGAGATGAGAATACTATATTGATAAATCATCGCTGCTAGGCAATCTGGAGTGGTAAGCCATCATCGTTGGAAAACCCGAGGTGTCAGGTCATCATTACTGGACAATTTAGGATGATAGTTCTATAACATAAATCATTGTTGTCAGGCAATGCGGGTGGTAGGTCACTGTTGTCAGGAAATCCGGGATGACAGATTGAAGTAAGTTGAATATGAGCATGTGAGCTCAGAATATCGATTGTAGGGTAACACGGTTTGATTTTTATCAGTTAGAAATGTATATCGAATGATGTTTCATGCTTGAGTTATAAGGAACCAAATTTTTAGATGATGATTCTATTAACTACGAATTATACCATCTTCTTATACTGTTTTAGATTTATAGGAATACTATTGAGTGATATACTCATCATACGATTTATTTCTCATGTGCAGGATAAGTTCAAATCTACGTTCTCGCTAACCTGGCCTAGGTGTTATGACCGGACTTTGAAGGCTACATTGGCCACTGAAATGACCAAGTAAAACCGTTCAATTGAAAACCTCTATTTTTGCCAAGTTTTTTTTTTAAAAAACTTATCGTTATTACCTTGGTTTTGCTAAAACCACCAGATTATTAGGTCAACAATACTTAGAGTCATTTTTTTTTATAATTTGTGATATTCGAAAAAAAACATAGTGAATTGTAACATTGCAATGCACATCATTGGTAGTTAAAACAATAATAAAACCATTTAACGTATAAATTCAAAGCGGTAATCATAGAACCAAATATAATAATATAAATTCAAGCATTAAAGTATAAAGATTCTTATAAAACATTATTTTGATAAAATAATAGATCATTATTTAAGATGATTTCAATATATAAATTTATATACCACCCCCAGAAGATCATGCATGATACAGAACTAATCAGATGGCTCACAATATCAACAGTGCTTTGGCGTAGTCCCTTCACAGAAATCCTTCCTTCAGTCAACAGGCTTGAGAAAAAAGAGATAACAAAGTAAGTTCATACGAGCTTAATGATTTCCAAAACATAAATAAGTACATATAAGTCTTACTTTTAATGCACAATTCAATATCAAACCTTTCAAAAGGAGTTACACAGGATGAAAATGGTATGCCC
The DNA here is from genome assembly GCF_007990345.1 of Gossypium hirsutum. Classification (NCBI taxonomy): domain Eukaryota; kingdom Viridiplantae; phylum Streptophyta; class Magnoliopsida; order Malvales; family Malvaceae; genus Gossypium; species Gossypium hirsutum. The sequence goes on along the minus strand of NC_053436.1, from coordinate 56,499,955 downwards.
AATGGCATACACAAATCATAGACAAACTTAATACACTAGTATACATAACACATGGGTAGTTATTGTATGCCAACTTAACATGAGATAGACAACTCATCCTCATGCCAGTCTAGTACTCAGAATTCAGAATCATAAACATATCTTATAGTCTTTCTTCACTATATACTCCCTCTTAACTCATTATATCATTTTCATTCAGAATAGCACGTTTTTTCGTGATGTATCAGTCTAGTTTGTAATATAGTTGCCCTACTGGAGGCATCACAAACATATCTCCCCTTCCATCACCACTTATCACATCTCACATATAATAAACCAATGGTACTGACTTGAGCATAAATGATGGTTTTTACTTCATAACACAGATAGACTGAACTCAAACTGATGACATTGTTTATCATTACCCACACATATACTTTTCATACGCTACTAAGAGAGATTACTTACCTTTCATAATTTATATGTAACACACCACACCCGTAGCCCACACCGGGACGGAATACGAGGCGTTCCCCAATTTGAACACATACATTCTCACATTTATGAGTCACCAAAATTTGGTCAAATTTAAAACTTTTCGATCTTTATCAAGCACTTAACAACAACGACCTACGAGGCTCCAAACGTTCATTTAAAACCATTCGGGAATGGTTCGGATCTTCCCACAAACTTGGAAAAATATTACTAGACACGGGGGCACACGCCCGTGTGGGAGGGGCAACACACCCGTGTGACCGATTCAACATGTTCGTGCTGTTGGCCTGTGTGGCTCACACGGCCTAAGCAATATAGGGACACACCCGTGTCCTCTACCCGTGTGGAATAAATTCTAAATTCACACCTACAGGGTTTTCACACGGCCTGGCACATGCCCATGTCCCTGGCCCGTGTCCTTCACACGGCCATGACACGCCCGTGTCCTAGCCCATGTGCAAAAACCTGGACATTCTGTTTCTAACGTCAGCAATTCTTAAAGGTCACACGGCCAAGGCACACGCTCGTGTGTTAGGCCGTGTCCTTCACACGGCTGAGACACACGGCCGTGTCTCTGCCATTGTGTTTACTACTATGCATACTGACTTGTAAATTTTTACGTGGAGGGGACACACAGTCGGGTCACACGCCCATGTGGTGCACCGTGTGTCATAAACAGCCTAGACACACACCCTTCCATACATAACCTGCATAAAATCACTCTATGACAATACAAGGATACATTACATAACCAAAATAGCCACAATGGACAACATTTCATTTGTGCAATTTACTCATCCATGAAAATATCATCTTCAATTCATAAATATCAAAATGAATATTGACCATTATCCATTGCCTTATAAAAAATTAAAGGTATACATCCTAAGCCAACACATTTGGCTATTTATCAATGAAACATAACATTAAAGTCTAGTCCTATACATGCCACATACAAAACAAGGATTATAACTATACCGAGTGCTCCGGATGATAGTGTGATCGTTGCCTCTAACGTCCGTTGAATTCTTGAGCTATTTAGGCTACACTATAAGGAAATGGAGAAGAGAGGGGGTAAGCATAAAGCTTAGTAAGAAGCATACAAATATATAAAAACTTTACCATTTAACAACGCGCTCTTAATACAAAAGTAGGCATAAGCATAACTTACTCGTCACTATCCAATACCCATCATATAGCATATATCGAACTCTCATCTTATATATATATATATCGAATAGGTACCTGTATTACTCACAACACAATTATACTTTTCTCATGATCTTAAACTATAACTCTCACCATTGAACCATTCGGAACACTACCAGATATTTATTAAGCCTCAAACATGGGGTAGAATGCTGATGCCATGTCCCAGACATGGTCTTACACTGGCTCATCTCGTAGCCGATGGATGAACCAGACATGTCTTACACTGGCTTACATCTCGAGGCCGATGCATGTCCCAGACATGTCTTACACTAGCTCTCATCTCAATACCGATGCCATATCCCAGACATGGTCTTACACTAGCTCGCAATAACCCATATGTCATGGCATGAATATCCAATTTATTTCCTATAGTTTAACCGAGAATGTTACCATCCCAATTGTCTTCATACATTCTCAATTCCACAATCAAGCAATTCATGCTAAATCAATTCAAGACATATAATGACAATACAGTTGTGTTATTTGCATACAACTTACCTCGGGTTACAAAATATGGCGACTAGTTAGTCTAATCAATTTGCTGAGCCTTCTTCCAATCTAAGTTTGAATTTTGAATTTCTTGATCTATAATAAAAAAAATTCACACCTTTAATCATTTTATTGATCTAGGCATTCAATAAATCTATATTTGGGCAAAATGACCATTTTGCCCCTAGGCTTTTACAAAATGACCATTTTACCCCTAAGTTCGAAAATCGATTTTTATCGAATTTCCTTATCATCCAAGCCTAACCTACCATTTATCTCTCTTATGACAACCCTAAATTTCCAATATTTCACAACATTACTATCTATTTCACCAACTTTTACAAAATGGTTTAATTATGGTTTTCATGAGAAATCCCTTAACAAAAGTTGTTTATTTCACAACCAAGACTCATATTATTCCATAAAATTTCAGAAAAAAACCTATTTACTCTCATGGAAAAACCCTAGACTTTCAGCCATTTTGCAAAATAGTCCCCTCAATTGAAAGCTCATGCTTCAATGGGTCCAAAAATGCAAAAATCATCAACAAAAAGTATGTGAATCACTTACTTGCAAGAAGAATAAGTTGCTGAAATTTTTGAAGCTCAAAACCCCCGAAGAATGGCTGAAAAATCGGTGCTAATGAAGAAGGAATGAAAGAAAAGATGATAGCTAGGCTTAGGCATTATTTTATTACACATTATGTCATCCAATTACCTAATGTTGACTTTTCAACATTTTTATCTCCTATGGCCGTCCAAGCTAAGTTCTAAGGGTCTTTTTGCCATTTAAAGACCCCCAAATTTATATTCTTAACAATTTAACACCCTTAGCTATCAATTTAAGACTTTTGCACTTTATGCGATTTAGTCATTTTTCACAATTGGGCTCACAAACGTCAAAATTAACCCACCAAATTTTTCATACACTACTAATAACATGTTATGACTCCAAAATAAAAATAAAATAATTTTTTTGACTTCAGATTAATGGTCTTAGAACCACAATTCTGACTAGCCCTAAAATTGGGCTATTACAATTCTCCCCCTTAGGGATTTTCGTCCTCGAAAATCTTACCAATGAATAAGTTCGAGTATTGATCTCTCACAGTCTCCTCGGGTTCCCAGGTGGCTTCCTTGACTCCATGTCTATGCCATAAAACTTTCACGAGTGCTATACTCTTATTCCACAACTGTTTGACTTCTCGAGCCAAAATCTTGACCGGCTCTTCGCCATAAGTCATGTCCGGATGAATGTCAACCTCTGTTGGCGTAATCACATGCGAAGGGTCTGGTCTACATCGGCATAGCATGGACACATGAAACACATCATGAATCTTTTCCAATTCTGGTGGCAAAGCCAGTCGATAGGCAACTGGCCATACTCTCTCAGTAACCTCATAAGGTCCTATGAAACGAGGACTCAACTTGCCTCTTCTACCAAATCTGAGAACTTTCCTTTATGGGGATACCTTCAAAAACACTCGATCACCGACTTGAAATTTGATCTCTTTCCATTTTAGCTCCGTATAGGATTTCTGCCTATCCGAGGCGACCTTCAAACAGTTGCGAATCACTTTAACTTTCTCTTCAGTGTCCTTTACTAAATCGACCCCGTGAATCTGACTCTCTCTGAGTTCGGTCCAATGTAAAGGCGTTCGACACTTTCGCCCATATAAAGCCGCATAAGGTGCCATCTTCAAACTTGACTGATAACTATTATTGTAGGCGAATTCAACCAATGGTAAGTACCTTTCTCAACTACCTTGAAATTCGAGAACATAACACCGCAACATATCTTCTAAAATCTGAATCACTCTTTCTGACTGACCGTCATTTGCAGGTGAAATGCCGTGCTAAAACTCAACTTTATTCCCAATGCCTCTTGTAACTTTTTCCAAAACCTCGAGGTAAATCTCGGGTACCTATCCGAAATAAACGACAAGGGTACCCCGTGCAATCTCACAATTTTAGAAACATACAAGTCAACCAATCTCTCAAGGGAGTAGTCGGTACGCACTGGTATAAAATGTGCCAACTTTGTTAGCCTTTCCACAATAACCCAAACGGCATCCTTTTTCTTTGGGGTTACCGTCAATCCCATCATGAAATCCATAGAAATCTGATCCCACTTCCACTCGGGAACCGTGATAGGTTGAAATAGTCCCGAAGGTACTTGGTGTTCAGCCTTCACTTGCTGACATACAAGATACTTAGAAATGAACTCGAAAATGTCTCTTTTCATCCCCGACCACCAGTACATTTTCTTCAAGTTGTTGTACATTTTTACACTATCTGGGTGGATGGACCAACAACTATTATGTGCCTCTTGTAGAATCTTCTAAATAAGTTCATTGTCCTTGGGTACACAAACTCTATCTTTGAACATTATATATCTATCGATATCAATACGTAATCCGGATTCATTTTCTGTCTCACACTGAGCCATCTTAACTTGTAACTCCTTATCACTTTTCTGAGCTTCGCGGATCTCTTGTAGGAATGTCGGCCTACCTCTCAACTCTGCTAGTACCGAACCATTGTTAGACACAGTCAACTGAGTATTCATGGCGCTCAAGGTAAACAATGACTTTCTACTCAAAGCATCGACAACTACATTCACCTTTCCCAGGTGATAGTCAATTATCAGGTCATAATCCTTTATTAGCTCTAGCCACCTTCCTTGCCGTAGAATCAATTCCTTTTGAGTCATCAAATACTTGAGACTTTTTTGATCGGTAAATACTCGGCATTTCTCGCCACACAAATGGTGTCTCCAAATTTTCAATGCGAACACGATAGCAACCAACTCTAGATTGTGCGGTGGGTAGTTTTTCTCATGAGGCTTCAGCTGTCTCAAAGTGTAAGCGATAACCTTACCTTATTTCATAAGCACGCACCCTAAACCATTCAAGGAGGCGTCACTATATATCACAAACTCCTTGTCTGACTCCGGTTGCACTAACACTGGGGCTTCGATTAACAAGGCCTTTAATTTCTCAAAACTCTATTGGCACTTTTCGATCCATTCGAACTTGACATCTTTTTGCAGTAGCCTTGTTATCAGAGTAGCTATCATAGAGAATCTATTTACAAATCGTCTATAGTATCCAACCAAACCCAAAAAGCTTTGAACCTGTAATATCCTGATTTTGGGCCTAGTCGGAATAGTGGTTTCGTGACCACAAAATCCGAATAGAAATAATTATTTTATGATTATTTTAAGGTCTATGATATGATTGCATGATTGTGTGAAAATTTTGTGAAGAAATTTTATGCATAAAGTGCTTAAATTGAAATTAGGGACTAAATCGAATAATTTGTAAAACTTGTATTCTAGAAGTTTCTAGTATGAAATTGTTTTGAAATATTAATTAGGAGGTCTTAAATAGAAATTTTACCAATTTCTAAGTCTATGGACAAAAATTGGACATGGATGGAATTTTTGAAAAGTTTAGTAGTAAGGGCATTTTGGTCATTTAGGGGTAAAATGAATTAAAATACAAAATTAAAAGCCAATTTTGCTCATCTTCAACCCCATGGACGAATATAGCAAGGAGAAACCATGGCTAGGGTTTTTCAAGCTTCCAAGCTCGATTGTAAGTCCGTTCTAGCCTCGTTTTTAATGGTTTTTACGTTTTTGGAGCCCCGGTAGCTTGATTTAGCTTATGCTAGCAATAATTTAACCTAGGGTTTATATTTGGAAAAATACCCATAGGTGAAATTTGTGTATTTTGGTGTTTTATGATAGCATATGAGGTTTTAAATTATGTTAGACAACTTGTGCTACTCGTTTTAAGTGAAAACGAGCAAAAGGGCTTAATCGGTAAAAATACCTAATAGTCATAAGTACATGTTAGAGTGAGAATTTGTTGTTGCCATAGAAGGGAAGAATGATCAGCATGTCATAAAACATAAGAAAATAGGCTGAATTTTAATTTACGAGCTTTGGGGCAAAAGTGTAAATATGCAAAAGTTTAGGGGCAAAATTGTAATTTTCCAAAATATGATTTTGGGTCAATTTGAATAATGTGAGTCCTAATTAGACTATATTTTAAATGATAGAGCAAGGAAAACTAAAATTCGGGCTAAAATGGGGAAAATACCAAGTTGTGGACGAAATGGTAAAAGTAGCCATTTTCGCATACGAGGTAAGTTCATGTGTAAATAATGTAGCATAATTGTTATTTTTAAGTTATTGATGTTAATTATATGATATGCTGATTTTTTTTATCGTGAAATATTATGCTTTGTGGTTAATGTTGAGTAATATGCAAATTATGTTTACTACTTGATAAATATGAATTGCTACCGAGTATCGGTTCCGATATTCCATGGAAGACGACAAATGTGAGATCGAGGGAAAAAGCCCGTTTGAACCTTAGGAATAGATTAGGATACAAGTGACATGTCACTAGGATGGTTGAGCATCCAAACTCGTTGAGTTGAGTCTGAGTTCACTTATGGATGCAAATGTCCGAACTCGTCGAGTTGAGTCCGAGTTCGAGAGATGTAACTAGGCATCAGAGCTCGTTGAGTTGAGTCCGAGTTCACTTATGGATGCGAACACCCGAGCTCGTTGAGTTGAGTCCGAGTTCACTTATGGGCGGGTTACATGGTAACTTGGCTATATATGTGGCACTTATGTGCAAACTTTCCATGTATCCGAATTATATTCCGATGTGTTCAACGGGTAAAGTTCTACTGAAATGGAGAAATACTCAAGATGAAAGGGACGTATTGGTAAGTGTTGTGAAATGGGTACTTTGAACAGGTATGTACTTAACCCTCGGGTTGAAAAATCGATATAACAACAATATGGTAAGATGATAAATGAAAATGTGATATGAATGTCTTAATGATGATTATGCAAATGATGTTTTATGTTTGCTTATATGGTTATGTTACTTGCTATTTGCATGTGAACTTATTAAGCATTTATGCTTACTCCCTCCTTTTCATTCCTTGTAGTTTTGACAAGCCAGCTCGGAAATCGGGAACGGTCGGAGGCTCGCTCACACTATCCGTATACCATCTTGGCATAATGGCTTGTATATTTTGAGTATGGCATGTATAGCATTATAATCATTTTGTATATATGGTCTTATGATATGGTTATTGAGTGGTATGGAAATGCTTGGTAATGATTAGCCATTGGAATGGCTAATCATGATCATATTTGGTGTTATGTATGCTAAATTGCTAGCTAATCCATGGAAACCATGAAATAGATAAAATTTACCATAAAATAGATTCAGTCAGCAGCAGTGACGTGAGTTTGAAAAATCACTAAAAATATTAGAGATACAATTAGATGATGAATAATATATGGAATTGAAGAATTATGAGTCTATTTTCATATGGATGGAACAAAATAGGTATATGAGTTATATTTTATGAGATGTTTAAATTTTTGTGAAATAGGGCCAGAGCGATTTCTGGATCCCCTGTTTTGACTTTGGAAATTCACCATAAATTTTACAAAGATAATTAGAAGTCATTCTTTATATTTACAGATTCCTTATTAAGTCTAGTTTTATTAGAGACAAACGGCATAGTCATTGAAGCTCTGTACTTGGAGATATCTGATTCATAATACACAGAGGTCAGAGTAGTCGAACCCTGAAATAGGGGAGACTTTAACTAATAAACTGTACTAATTTGCCCAACCAAAAATTCTAGAAAAAATTAGTAGATAGATATATGAGTTTAGTTTCAGGAAAAATTTACGGAATTGGATTTCGAGTTTCGAAACTCGAGGTATAATTTTTAAAGCGACTGTGATGCAGTTAGCCAGCTTGTCTGGAAATTTTAAAATGAATTGTATGAGCTGTTTAAGTAATGAATTAAGTCCGTTAACACCTCGTGTTCGACTCCGGCAACGGTCTCGGGTATGGGGCGTTACAGAACCTCTGCCACATTCCTCGACAGTTTCCACTCAACAATAGCCAAGATCTTGCTTGGGTCAACTCTAATCCCATCTCCTGACACAATGTGTCCTAAGAATCCAACCTCCTTAAGCCAAAATTCACTTTTGCTGAACTTGGCATATAACTGTTTATCTCTCAAAGTTTGTAAAACCATTCTTAGATACTCCGTGTGTTCACCCTCATCACGCAAGTAAATCAGTATATCATCTATAAAGACCACTACGAACTTATCCAAATACGGCCGAACAATGCGGTTCATCAAATCCATAATCACCACCGGGGCATTAGTCAAACCAAAAGGCATGACGAGGAACTCATAATGCCCGTACCTCATCCGAAACGCAGTCTTCGATACATCTTACTCTTTAACTCTTAGCTGATAGTAGCCAAATCTCAAATCAATCATTGAAAACACGATGGCTCTCTTCAACTAATCAAACAAATCATCGTTCCTTGGCAAAGGATACTTGTTCTTCATAGTTACCTTGTTAAGCTGTCTATAGTCGATACATAACCTCATCGACCCATCTTTCTCTTTCCCAAAAGTACCGGGGCACCTCGCAAAGCCCTTATCCATTAACTCTTGCAACTGTACCTTTAACTCTTTCCATTCTGTCGGAGCCATCCTATATGGAGCGATCGAGATAGGTGCCGCACCAGGGACCAACTCGATAACAAACTCAACTTCTCTAGCCAGAGGTAATCCAGGCAACTCTTCCAAAAACACATCTATGAATTCACAAACCATTGGTACCAATTCAATCTTTGACTTAGGCACTTGAGTATTCAGCACAAAAGCGAGATAAGCCTCATATCATTTCCTCAAATACTTCTTAGCAGTCAACGATGATATAATCACGGGCAAGTTATCTGATATCAGGCCCAACCCAAAGAATATTCCTGTCTTCACATTTTAATTCAATAACTTTCTCCCACGGTCCACTACAACACTATGAGAAGTTAACCAATCCATCCCAAGGATTACATCAAATTCATTAAATGGCAATAACATCAATTTAGCCGGAAAACAATGACCTCTAATTGTTAAAAGACAATTTTTACACACTCGGTCTGCTAAAACATGTCTGCCTAAAGGGTTGGATACTTTTATCATAAATTTAGTGGACTCCACTAGCATGTTTATATGGGATATCAATTCCATACAAATATAAGAGTGGGTAGACCCTGGGTCAATTAAAGCAACAACAGATATATCATGGATAGAGAAGGTACCAGTGACCGCGTCGGGAGACTCTGCCTCTTCATGGGCACGAATGGCGTAAGTCTTCACAGGCGCTTTGTCCTTGGACCTTACTGCAACATCTCTTGCCGTACCTCTATTGGTGGCTTCGCTTCTAGGGTTCTTTTATGGTCTACTCCTCAAAAAAGCACTACTTGCTCTCATATCTTACTTTTTCTCTTTGTCATTAAGCTCGAGACAGTCTCAGATGAAATGGTCCAATGACCCACATTTGAAGCACTCACTTTCTTTGCCTCGGCACTCGTCAAAATGGCACCTACCACATTGTGGACATTCTGGTTTATTTGGCAGAACACTGCCGACACTCGCGACGGAAGTGGTCTGGGCTCTAAAAGTCGTGTTCTGCTGGTTCTTGTTTCTATTCAAGAACCCCACCGAAGCATTTGATTGGGTAGTGAATTCCTTAGATTTATTAGATGAGGACTAATGCGATTGCTCCATCTATCTTTTCCTTGAATCGCGACTCACTAGCTGCCTTTCTCCTTTCTTTAACCAACTCTTCTGCTTTGCATGCTCTCTCAACGAGTGAATTCCCTTAACTTTAAAATGCCCACAAATACTCGGATATCCTCATTTAGACCATCCTCAAACCTTTTACACATAGTAGCTTCAGTAGATACGCACTTCCGCGTATACTTGCTGAGTTTCACAAACTCACTTTCATATTCTACTACCGTCATACGACCTTGCTTTAACCCCAGAAATTCCTTCCTCTTTTGATCTATGAACCTCTGAATAATATACTTTTTTCGAAACTCTTCCTGGAAGAATTCCCAAGTTACTCTCTCTCTCGGTACAACGTACATGAGAGTATCCCACTATTGGTAGGCCAAGTCTCATAAGAGTGACACCACACACTTCACTCACTCTTCAGGCGTGCACGACAGTTCATCAAATACTCTGACGGCATCCATCAACCAAAACTCTGCTCTCTCTGGGTCGTCATATATTTTGGCTCGAAATTCCTTGCCCTTTTGTTTCCAAATTTTATCTATTGGAGGCTTCTCCCTCCTAAACACGTTTGCTCCTTGCGGAGCTATAGGGGCATACTGAGGAATCAGAGGAGGTGGGGGAGTTAAAGTGTTCGGATTCGCACGAATGAACTCCGTGTACCAAGAAACAATCATTCGGAGGTAGGCTTCTCTAACCTCTTCGCCTTGTCCCATGGTTACGGGCTCACTTTCAACTGGCGCAGTCCCTTCAGTAGGAGTCGGCGCATTACTCTCCATGTCATCCATCGTGGCTCTATCCAGATCCATTTACTATATGAAAATACAATTTATAATCGCCAAGAGTTGTCACACTATCAATATACTGTTATGGCATGTATAGCTAGACTTGTACTCATGCTAGGTTAGTCCTAGAACCGACAAAACCATAGCTCTGATACCACTTAAATGTAACACACTACACTTGTATCCTACGTTGGGATGGAATACGAGGTGTTACCCAACTTGAACACATACATTATCACATTTACGAGTAGCCAAAATTTGGTCAAATTTAAAACTTTTCGATCTTTATCAAGCATTTAATAACAAAAGCCTACGGGACTCCAAACGTTCATTTAAAACCATTCAGGAATGATTCAGATCTTCCCAAAAACTTAGAAAAATATTACTAGACACAGGGGCACACGCTCGTGTGGGAGGGGCAACACCCCCGTGTGACAGATTCGACATGGTCATGCTGTTGGCCCGTGTGGCTCACACGGCCTAAGCAATACAGGGACATGCCCGTGTCCTCCACCCATGTGTAATAAATTCTAAATTCACACCTACAGGGGTTTTCACACGGCCTGGCACACGCCTGTGTCACTAGACCATGTCCTTCCCACGGCAATGACACACTCGTGTCCTAGCCCGTGTGTTAAAACCTGGACATTCTATTTCTGACGTCAGCAATTATTAAGGGTCACACGGCCAAGGCACACGCCCGTGTGTTAGGTCGTGTCCTTCATACGGCTGAGACACACGGCCGTGTGTCTGCTAGTGCGTTTACTACCATGCATACTGACTTGCAAATTTTTACATGGAGGGGACACACAGCCGAATCACACGCCCATCTGGCGCACTGTGTGTGACACACGGCCTAGACACACACCCGTGTGCCTACCCGTATGGGAAAAATGAGGCTACTTACCAAGCCTCTTTGCCACCTTTGCATACATAACCTGCATAAAATCACTCTATACCAATACAAGGATACATCACATAGCCAAAATAGCCACAATGGACAACATTTCATTTGTGCAATTTACTCATCCTTGAAAATATCATCTTCAATTTATAAATATCAAAATGAATATTGACAATTATCCATGACCTTATACAAAATTAAAGGTATTCATCCTAAGCCAACACATTTGGCTATTTCTAAATGACACATAACATACACAAAACAAGGATTATAACTATACCGAGTGCTCTGGATGATAGTGTGATCGTAGCCTCCGATGTCCGTTGAATTCCTGAGCTATTTAGGCGACACTATAAGGAAATGGAGAATAGAGGGGGTAAGCATAAAACTTAATAAGAAGTATACAAATATATAACAACAACTTTGCCATTTAACAACATGCTCTTAATACAAAAGTAGGCATAAGCATAACTTACTCGTCACTATCCAATACCCATCATATAGCACATATCAAACTCTCATCTTATATATATATCGAATAGGTACCTATATTAATCACAACACGGTTATACTTTTCTCATGATCTTAAACTATAACTCCCACCGTTAAACCATTCGGAACACTACCAGATATTCATTAAGCCTAAAACATTGGGTAGGATGCCGATGCCATGTCCTAGACATGGTCTTACACTGGCTCATCTCGTAGCCGATGCATGTCCCAAACATGTCTTACACTGGCTTACATCTTGAGGCTGATGCATGTCCCAAACATGTCTTACACTAGCTCTCGTCTCAATGACGATGCCATGTCCAAGACATGGTCTTACACTAGCTCATAATAACCTATATGTCATGGCATGAATATCTGATTTATTTCTTATGGTTTAACTGGGAATGTTACTATTTCAATTGTCTTCATACATTCTCATTTCCACAATCAAGCAACTCATGCTAAATCAATTCAACACATATAATGACAACATAGTTGTGTTATTTGCATACAACTTACCTCAGGTTACAAAATATGGTGACTAGTTGGTCTAATCAATTTGCTGAGCCTTCCTCCGATCTAAGTTCGGATTTTGAATTTCTTGATCTATAATAACAAAATTCACACATTTAATCATTTTATCGATCTAGGCATTCAATAAATCTATATTTGGGCAAAATGACCATTTTGCCCCTAGGCTTTTACAAAATGACCATTTTACCCCTAGGTTTGAAAATCGATTTTTATTGAATTTCCTTATCATCCAAGCCTAAATTTCCAATATTTCACAACATTACTATCTATTTTATCAACTTTTACAAAATGGTTTAATTAGGGTTTTCATGAGAAATCCCTAAACAAAAGTTGTTTATTTCACAACCAAGACTCATATTCTTCCATAAAATTTTAGAAAACAACTTATTTACTCTCATGGAAAAACCCTAGACTTCCAACTAATTTGCAAAATAGACCCTTGATTTGAAAGCTCATGCTTCAAGAGGTCCAAAAATGCAAAAATTATCAACAAAAAGTATGTGAATCACTTACTTACAAGAAGAATAAGTTGCTGCCGATTTTTGCTCTCCTCCTTAGCTGGGGTTTATTCAAATTTCAAACTTCATAGTAAGTGATTTCAAGCCCCGTTTTTAATGATTTTTATGTTTTTGAAATCCCGGTAGCTCGATTTGGCTTATGTTAACAATAATTCAACCTATGGTTCGTATTTGGAAAAATACCCATGGTGAAATTTGTGTATTTTGGTGTTTTATGACAAAATATGAGGTTTTAAATTTTGTTAGACAACTTTTGCTACTCGGTTTTGAGTAAAAACGAGTAAAAAGGCTTAATCGGTAAAAATATTTAGTAGTCATAAATACATGTTAGAGTGAGAATTTGATATTGCCATAGAAGGGAAAAATGATCATAATGTCATAAAACATAATAATAAGGGATGAAGTTTAATTCCCGAGCCTAGGGGAAAAAGTGTAATTATGCAAAAGTTTAGGGGCAAAATGGTAATTTTACCAAAGTTCGTATTAAGGACTGTTGTAATGAATGTATGTATTAAATAATATTAATTTGGTATTATAGATCAAGAGAAACGAGATTCAAGTCGTGATCGAGGGAAAAACAAAGTTTACGAGGAAAAGGCTCGATTGTTACAAATTTTGTACCGAGGTAAGTTCATGTGTAAATAAGGTAGCGTAATTGTTATTTTTAAGTTATTGATGTTAAATATATGACATTCTGATTTTTATCATGAAATATATGCTTTGTGGTTATTTTCGAATAAAATGCAAATTAAGTGTATTATTTGTTAAATATAAAGTGCTACCGAGTATTGGTTTCAGTATTTTACAGAAGATGGCAGGAGATGTGTTCGAGGAAAATCCTATTTGAACCTTAGGAATAGATTAAGATACAAGTGACATGTCACTAGGATGGTTGAGCATCCGAACTCATTGAGTTGAGTCTGAGTTCACTTATGGATGTGAAATGTCCAAACTCGTTGAGTTGAGTCCGAGTTCGTGAGATGTAACTAGGCATCAGAACTCGTTGAGTTGAGTCCGAGTTCACTTATGGATGCGAACCCCGGAGCTCGTTGAGTTGAGCCCGAGTTCACTTATGGGTGGGTTACATGGTAGCTTGGCTACAAATGTGGCACTTATGTGCAAATTATCCATGTATCCGAGTTATATTCCGATATGTTCAACGGGTAAAATTTCTAGTGAAATGGAAGAACACTTAAGATGCAGGTGATGTATTGGTACAACCCTAAATTTCCAATATTTCACAACATTACTATCTATTTTATCAACTTTTACAAAATGGTTTAATTAGGGTTTTCATGAGAAATCCCTAAAAAAAAGTTGTTTATTTCACAACCAAGACTAATATTCTTCCATAAAATTTTAGAAAACAACCTATTTACTCTCATGGAAAAACCCTAGACTTTCAACTAATTTGCAAAATAGACCCCTGATTTGAAAGCTCATGCTTCAAGAGGTCCAAAAATTCAAAAATTATCAACAAAAAGTATGTGAATCACTTACTTACAAGAAGAATAAGTTGCTGAAATTTTTGAAGCTCAAAACCCCCAAGAATGGATGAAAAATCGGTGGTAATGAAGAAAGAATGAAAGAAAAGATGATAGCTAGGCTTAGGCATTATTTTATTACATATTGTTTCATCCAATTACCAAATGTTGACTTTTCAACATTTTTATCTCCCATGGCCGGCCAAGCTAAGATCTAAGTTTCATTCTGCCCTTTAAAGACCCACAAATTTAGATTCTTAACAATTTAACACCCTTAGCTATCAATTTTAGACTTTTTCACTTTAGGCGATTTAGTCCTTTTTCACAATTGGGCTCACAAACGTCAAAATTAACTTACCAAATTTTTCATACACTACTAATAACATGCTATGACTCCAAAATAATAATAAAATAAATTTTTTGACTTTGAATTTGTGATCTCAGAACCACATTTCTGACTAGCCCCAAAATCGGGCTGTTACATTATATATTAGTGAACTTTACAACACAAGGAAGTAAAATCGAACTCACCATAAAACTCTAGTACAATGATCTATACAACAGATCCTTTTCCCTTATCGTTGGGACCCTCATTAGTTTTTTGAGCTAAAATAAAGATAATTATTCCTATCAGATCATTAAATTATCAACACCTAACATGCATGCAAGAATCAGTAACACATGACCCAAAATCAAGAAGTTTCCTTCCTCACGAACAAATCTAATGTCTATGGATGCCATTAAATAAACACGTGAATTACATCGATAATAACCTAAAGGTTTACCAAAACTTACAAGTAAATTGGTACTAATATGGGTGCTATATAAACTCTGCAAACTCTCTTCGAAGATGCTCTCTATACTAAGGTTTTTTCAGAAGCTTACAGAAAAAATTCAGGGAAGAAAAAGATGCAAAGGTCCTTAATGAAAAGCTCTCTATACACATGCACGAAGAGAGGGTTTAGTGGAAAAATCAGATAATTCCACTAACACCCTTGATTCCCATGATTAAATGCACTTAACAAGTTTTAGGTCAAATCATCTACAATATTCTAGTTCGATTCTAACCAAGTCTCAGTTAAATCCCAACATAATTAACTAAGTCATCAAGAACTAAATAAAACAAAATTATAACAACTACAAACATAACGAGTTCACCCAAACATCTGGGGTGGGCAGATACTTAACAAAAGTGTCCACCAAACTCTAGTGTTTTCCAAAACTAGAAGTTCACCAAATGGAGAATCCTACAGAATACTTTACTTAGCCAAAAAAAATACTTAACTTACTCAATTCTACCATTAACTTTACCATCTATAAGCCAAACAGTAACAGAATACTGAGTCTCCATCGGGTGGGTTGTTACATGTCCTCTATCTCAAGTATACACGGTATGAGCCCTTGGTAATACCTTCGTTGGGTTTATGGAACTTCGTAACTCGAAATATTTGATTTGGATGCTAGTTACACACTATAGACATAAAGTTTGCTTTTTTGTATTTTCTATAATATTTTTCATCACTTATTCGCACCAAATGTGACCGCCCTTTATGTGTCCAACATATTTTTCATTTGCTTTGGAAACAATGTTGACAAGAAAACTTTGTTTATTTGACCACTAAGGTTATCAACAAATGACACATCCCCTTCAATACATAATTTTTGCATTCTGTTAGGCTTGTTGTCATGTGCTCGTATCGTGGACCTTCATTATATGATTTCTGAGTGTTCTACTCCAAATTAGTCACATTATCCACAGCCTTAACAAAGTATCCCATAAGAATAATCATATGATCTTTGACCGGAGTGTCGAGCTTTTGTTCGGCATTCATCATGTTAGTTATAGCAGTCTGTCGAGTCAATACAGCTTGGCCTTCGAACATGTCTTCTAGCTTATCTAGAATCGCTTTGGTAGTCTTGCAGCTCCCCAGTTGCTTATATAAAGTCTTGGTCATGCTTACCAGCATATAGCAACGAGCTATCTCATTAGGTTCCTCCCATCATTTTCTAACCTCTGTTGGAGTGGCCAGTAGACACTTACCATCAAGAATTATTTTAAGTTTCTCACAGCTCAGGACAATTATCAAGTTCCATTTCCATTCTTCATAGTTATTTCGTTCAATTTGTTTTCAGTGAGTATGTTCAATAAGAGAGTTGGTGTCATTTTCAAGCTGAAAATAAAGCACTCATATATTAATATCTTTATATTAAGTAAATGCTTGAAAACATTTTACAACATTACGATATACATTAAGATGATGCATGCATCTTAAGCCTTAAAAACATTTGTAAGACATTGCAATGATAATTCCTACACTCACTGAATCAAGTCACCTTGGGTGATTATGATCAACTAGTAAGAATATGGATTTCCATCCAATTAGTATATGAACCTAATTCCTTAGGCATTCACACGTACTAATCATCATGTAAAGTTTGACCATCATTCTAACTTAAGCATAGCTCCTTGGGGAGTTATTTAACTAAATGATCTTGAGTGTATAACTATCAACTCAACACCTATCGCATCATGTACCACAAATGAGTCATCTTGGGGCAATCTCACTGAGCAGCATGCTATGACTAGTTTTCCTCTTTGAAAACAATTTTTTTTAATGTATTGCATGATAATACCTACCACAGGGCTGGTCCAACTATCATATGTTCATAAGAAAATTCTGCTTACTTTTAGGGAATCTCTTCAGTGAAATCCACATGAAAACGTCTACCTTGGGGCATGTCATGCCATCACAAAAGACTATTGATGAAGGCTGTATGTCTTGTTTAGGGGCTTTTTACCGCTCAATATTTTAAAAACATGCAAGTTTTTTAATTTTTGGCTTCAATCATTAATGATCAATATATGCATGACAAGTACATTTGGCATTCTTCCATAAACTATATGACATGCTTATCTCATATATGCATGACATGCTATGACAATTTTATAAAATTCACATTCATATTCATAAAAATCAAGAATTTTGTTCTCTACAACTTTTCTTTTAAGGGAAAAAAATGAAAAAGTGAATGTGAATCATGCACCAGGTAAGGTCCCAAGAAAGGGAGGTGAGTCTTATTTGACCACTTAAAAATCAGGCCTTTCCTTACCATATCCAATCTTATACATGCATATTCTCATTACCACACTCTTAAATTTAATTGATAAATTGTGGATTATTTCATGTATATATATATATCATAATTATATTATTAAAAATTACTAAAAAGATATATAAGGAGATGGGTAATAAAATAAAATTTCCAGTCGAGGTTTCCATGGTTCTATTTTTAGAAAATAAATGAAAAATAAGATTACATAGCTTTTCACCAGAAGACATTCCTTGCTTTTTCAACAGCTATCGCTCTATCTTCTCCTCGTCATGGACTCCTTTTTTTAAATTACATTTATATCCTATGCTCGTTTTCGACTCACAAGAATTCTATATAAAAAAATAGTCTTACGTGGAGATGATAGGCTACGATCTATTTTCTAAAAACCACAACTTTGTAAAAAAATAATATTTATATAACAAATATATATAATATCACATTCATTCCCTTAAACATGTGAATAATTATAAGAATGTCACATCTTATCAAATATCAATCAAATAAGATGAATAGAGAGATTCAGTCTTGGTTTACAATATAAACATAGCACAACCTAGCGCTCTTGATACCAATTGTTGGAAAAAAATCTGGTTTGAAAACGATTTTCTTGCACAATGAAAAAAATTATAATTTTGAAAATCGACCCATTTTATGATATTTATAGCAATAAACCTTTGACCAAAATTGTGCATGTGTTTTTGGATAAGTAGATCCTTGATGTTTTCCAGCTTTCAACCAAATGATCTTCTCTGATATTCTCGTACCATAAACTTCTTCGAGTGTGGGCTCGAACCAATTAAATCAAAACACAAAACTAGAAAAAGTTTTCTTTTCCTTTTGGGGTGAAAATGAAAATTCTCTCTTCTTTAATAGAAACTGATAGAATTGTTATTCTAGAAAAATATATTTAATAGTTGAGAATAAATTCTCTCTATTTTTTGGCAAAGTAACAATCTTTCAAAGTTGTGTAAATAGCTCTACCGGTGTCATCTATTTATAGGGAGATAAGGTAAAACCCTTGTTGAATTGTAGAGGTTTATTTCAAATATAAAAACAACTACCTAGTCCAACTAGGAGAGAGACAGGGGCTAATAGGGTGTGCTTCCCCTCATATGTATTATGATGGGGATTCGAGTCTCTCATTGTATATGGCCCAATTATATGATCTTTTTGGACTTTTAATCCAACATTTTATAATTAATCCAGCCCAATATATAATTTTCTATTTTCTAAAATAAACATTAATATTCTATATTAAACAATTTTTTATCCCTATTTTACCCCCAATAAAATTTTGACTATTTTACCCCTAGTAAAATTTTAATGATTTTACCATCGGTAAAATTTCAAGAAAATATGTTCAATATTTCACAACTCAATATTTTCACTGTGACTGAATAATTTATTTTCATTTTCAAGCTTGAAACAGCTCAAAAACATAAACTCATTCTTCCGATCATTTTGCATAATCCATAGAGAATTGCAAATGAATCAATTTCATTTCCATTTCCATTTTGGAAACCTACATTCATTTCCAAATGATTGCATTTTTAAAAAACCATAATTATTCTATAGTGTTTCCCATTTCTATTTCCTATTCATTCCATTCATTTATATTCAAACACGTAATTCATTTTTTTTCAACGAGCTAGTGGAGGGATCAATTGGACATATATAATTAGGGCTCAAATGATTTATAATTAAGTTCTAGCTTTTTTTCTATTAATTATAAACTTATTTAGTTACAAAGTCATTCCACTATAGTATTGTGACTGAGTTCTCCCTAACGACATACCATTACGAAAGCATCTACTCAATGCTCATCCAATGGCCTTGTCATAAGTATGCTACCCTCATAGTATATCCTTAATCTCTTTGGGATAATATCCGTTCTCCAAATATTATCGTATTTTATCTTAAGGTAACCATTACATCTCCCTTCATAAAAAGTCTATCACTATCAAATAGTGATCAAATCATCCATTACAAAGATGAATGACTCGTGGCCACGTTTACTTTTCATCAATCATGTAATTCCTATGAGAATATATCATTTACTCATGTCTCGGGTTATGAATTCCACTGTTGTGAATGATGCTACATACTGCAGAAGTCGTACACCAATACACTAGCTTTCGGTTCCTTATCTATTTGAACTCAGGCTTTTACTTACATCAAAATGTATGAGTCACACATACATAGCCCACCATCCACTCGGGATTTAGGTATGCCACACTATAAACATCACAAGTGAATAAATCCATTAACAGATTTAGGATCTATTCTGCTTGGGTTTTAACAGCCAGTTTTTAGTCAAATCGAAATAGTGATTTCAGGACCACAAATTTGAGGTAAAAAAATTATTTTAATATTATTTAAAGTTGTTACAACATGATAGCATGTATGTGTGGAAGTTTCGTGAAGAAATTTTATTGTTTGAATGCTTAATTTGATAAAAAGGACTAAATCGCGTAAAGTGTAAAATGCATGTTCTATTAGTTTAAGATGTCAAATAGCTTTGGTTTTTAAATATGGTGGCATTAAATGGTAATTAAACCATTTAAAAGGTGAGTGGAAAATTATGGACAACCATTAAGTGATTTATATGTTTATATATTAAGGCTAAAAATGTAAATTCTTAAATAAAGGTTATTGTAATAAAACAAAGTCAAAAAAATTTGCTTCATCTTTATGCTTGCTACCGATTTTAAAGAAGAAAAGAAGCAAAATTTTTGGGTTTTAACATTTGACCATTTCATGATCTAATTGTAAGTCTGTTTTTGCTCGGTTTTTAATGATTTCTGTGTTTCTGTGATCAGTCCAACTAGTACTAGCTAGCCCAGGGACTACTTCGCAAAACTATTAAAGATTTTGAAAGTTGTCATTTTTGATAATATGGTTCTTTGATGTTTGATGATGAAATATGAAATCTTGTTGTTAGATTTACATATTTTGTAAAGTGATTTTTAGTGAAAATGCAAAATAAGGATTAAATTGATAAATGTGTAAAGTTGGTGGTTAAAATGTGAAATAAATAAAAATTATGGACTGCTCGGGGCATAATGGTAATTTTTCTAGCATGGGTTTATTGTGAATTTCATTAATTTGTGATTTTATGAAATAAGGACTAAATTGTGAAAAATGTGAAATATGTGAGGCAAAAGTGTAAATGTATTTTGAAGTGTGTTTTGAACTAAATTGAATGAATAGATGATTAAATAAGTTAATTTTAAATATATTTAGATCAAGAAAGGAGAAATACGAATTTGGATCGGGGAAAAGATAAAGTTATCAACTAATTGACTCGATTTGCTGTTTTAACATCCGAGGTAAGTTCTTATGTTATAATTTCATTTTAAATGTATTTGATATGCTTTGATATAGCATGAATTGTGATCATATGATTACTGGCAAGTTCAGAAATGATTTGAAGATGATTCGACAGTTGGAATCCCGGTTGAACCTTACGAATAGTTTAGGATGCTAGTGACATGTCATTAGGGATACTTTGAGTTGGCTTCGGGCCATATTATTAGCACTTCGGGTGCGAGATATACTGGTGTGGCTTTGGGCCACGCATATCGACTGATTTGGCTTTGGGCCATGATATCAAAATTTCAAATAAGTTACCTTGATTTGGCTTCGGGCTATGGTATAGGTACTTATCGTGTGAGACCCTTGGGTATCCAACTTCTAGTCTGAATGGTTCAACGGGTAAATGAAAGATGTGGTTGAGTATGAGGTTGGTACAATATGGTACAAGTACGTACGGTAATGAATTGTGTTTTGAAACTATGATATTGATAAGTCTTTGGTAAGTTATATGAATGATCATTTGATAGCTTTGAGATTTAATAGAATTGTTGTATATTGTTTTCTATTATTTCAATGATTAATGAATGGTGATAGTTTCTTATTGTTAATATATGAGCTTACTAAGCTATATAGCTTACTTTGTTTTTTTTCCATGTTTTATAGTGATTTCAAAGCTAGCTCGGACTCAGGGATCGTCGGAGACTTCATCACATCCACCGACTTCGGTATTTTTGAAACTATGTTTTGGGTTATATGGCATGTATAGCGACTTTGAGTCATGTTAATTATGTTTTGCTAATGATTTTGGCCAATTGAATTGGGTTGTAAATGTTTATATTTTGGTATGTATATATATATAGCCATGAGTGATGGCTTACTTTGGTTTATATGGTATAATTGAACCATGTATATATGTGTATGAATATGTTTTGTGAATTGAGTCGGTTGATGGCTATGTAATGATTGATGATAATATGTTATTATAAGTGTTAGATTGATGAATTTTGGTTATTGGAATGTTTGTGAAGTTAGGCTAAATAATGCATTTATTTTGTAGTGATCATTTTGATGATTAGAGATTACAAGGATTGGTATGAATTTAGATGACATATTGTGTTACTTATGTGCCTTGATTTGGTTAGTATTGAAGTGGTAATATTTAGGCTTGATTTGGTTACTTTGGATTGCCTATTTTGCTTTGTTTTTGTGCCATAAGTGTAAGTGATGGCGTGTCCCAAATAGGGTGGCAAAATGGCTTAGTAAATAGCCTATTTTTGTCCACACATGCAGAGACACGAGCTTGTGTCTTAGCCGTGTGCGACACACGGTTAAGGACACAACCGTGTGCCCCCTGGTTTGGTTTTAGAAATCAAGTCAATATGCTTCACACGGCCTCACACACAGGCGTGTGACTTGGCCATGTGGCATAAGTCAGTATACCCTACAGGTTTGGCACGGCCTAGCACACGGGCGTGTATAGCCTTTTTTAGGGCACATGGGCATGTGTATTAGCCGTGTGATTGTTTGGAAATGGGGTAGGACACGGGCTGGGACACGACCATGTGCTCCTATTTCAAATGTCTACATGGCCTATGACACGGGCGTGTCTGGTGGCTGTGTGAGACACACGACCTGGCCACACGGGAGTGTGTCCCCTGTTTTGAGAAAAGTTTTCCAAGTTCGCAAGAGTTTCTTAAGTTATTGGTTTAGTCTCGAACCACTCCCAAAGTATGTTTAGGGCCTCGTAGGCTTGTATTAGGGACAAATTGATTGAGTTTGAATTATGAATGTATGAGATGATATGATGTATGTGAAAAGTTAGTGTAATTGTGTTGTAAGTCTGGTAATACTCCGTAACCCTATTCTGGCATTGAATATGGGTGAGGGGTGTTACATCAGTCCTATTTAATGTATTGTTAGTCTAGTCAATCACATCTATGTCTCTATCTTATAGGAGTCATTCGCTTTGATGCCCAAGACGAGGCATCTCCCTAATTGGACTTGATAGATGACATATTAGTCTTTATTAAACTAAGGACATGTTTAGGTTCATATACTAATATAAGCTGTCTTTCTGTACTACTATCCAACTAGGCAATACTGCTTAGTATTAGTTTAAACAATAGGTAACCAATGAGCAATATTTGCTTCTATTTTGTTTTACGTGAAAAAACCACTTGAAGACAATATACAAAGTATTAATATAATTCAAGAATAGTTTTATTAACTAACCTGTTCAAAAAATTACAAGCGTACTTAGACGAAAATACTACATTTACGGCACCAGATTCAATAGATGGATAGGTAGGACCTTTACACTGTTTTACATTTCGATATGCCTATGCATATACACTGTTTATTGAATTTCTATGATCTACTATGGACATTGATATTATTGGTTGTGTGCCCTAATGTGATGGTTTGAATGAATGTAAAATTACTGCTTGTTATGTTAGACTCACACTGAGCTTTTTAAACCTCACCCCATAATTTAATCCTTACAGGTAATCCTTGAGCCTAAGATCAGATATGACATACAGAGTACTCAACTCAGACATCAGATTTTTCTAAATAAAGTACTTTCACTTTAAATATATTTATGATTTGGGATTGTAATAAGTTAATTTTGAATTCTAGTATGGGTTCATTTTTTATTTGGGTTTTGCATGCATGATATTTTGATTAAAAACCGAACACATCTAAAAAATGGTTTAAATTGCATGAAACTGATCATAAAGTTTAAGCTGGGTTGGGGAAGTTACATTTGGTGTTATCACAGCCAAGTTAAAAAAACTTGGCCTAAAGTTTTTTAAATGAGTTTGCATGCATGTACTAGAAAAAAAAAGAGGTATGTTGGAGAAAATCATGCCACAAAATTTTGAAAAAATGATTTTATTCAAATAAAATAAGCCTGAGACTTTGATATCAGTCTGCGTAAAACTGAACTACTACTGTTAAACTGTAAGACAAACACAAGGACTATACTACATAAAACTGTTAGATTAGAACTGAAAACTTATTGAAAATAACTAGTATTCATGCTTTGTGAAAAATGTAGATAGAACTAAAAAATGTAAACCGAGATTGCATAATGAATACTCCTGGTACACGAGCTCGTGGTATGTGAACCCGTGGAGGGTGACAGTAGGGGGCTTAAGCTAAGTCATCTGCTTCCTTGGAATGTATGCCCTATCTTGAGACAAACGATATCGTTGATGCGTTTACTACAATCAAGGAACTAGGGATAATGTTTCCCAAGCTATACTTAGGGTTTTGGAGAAGGCTATTGGAGCCCAGACTAAAATTAGAAACCGTGGGCCCGTTACTAAGAGACTCTAATCTAATAGGGCTGAGTTATTTAGGGGTGTAGCTAGAAAAGCCCCTACAGTGGCTGAGTATTGAATGGTAACCACTAAGAGGATTTTAGAGGATATGGATTGCACTCCAAAATAGAAGCTTAAGGGTATTGTATCCTATTGAGGGACAAAGTCTATCGTTGGTGGCAGACTGTAGATAAAGGTACGCAGGCTAAATGCATAACTTAGAATTACTTTTAGAATTACTTTCAAGAGGCCTTCTAGAAGAAATATGTGGGTACTAAATGTTTCGAGCCCCATCAGCTAGAATTCATTGAGCTTAAGTAGGGAGACATTTCTGTAGCTGAATATAAGGTTGAATTTCTAAGGTTGAGTCTCTATGCTCCAGGTATTGTGACGACTAAACATGACAAGAGTCTATGTTTTGAAGATGGCCTAAGATATGATCTAAAAATTCAAGTGGCCCTACATCAGGAGAGAGTATTTGAAACCTTGGTTGAGAAGACCAAGATCGTCGAGGAGATTAAACGCTTGGAGAAAAAAAGTGAGATAAGAATAAGGATCAAAATAGGAGAGAATTTGGTCCCATTGTCCTAAATTCGTGACTTATAAAACGGGCCAGAGAGGTCAAAGCACAGTGGAATACTGTTGCAGTGAGCACTGGAGATGCTAGGGCTCTGGTATGTGGGTTATATGGTAAACGCCATTTGGGCGAGTGCTGGAAAATGTTAGGTGAATGCCTAGGTTGTTGACCAACTAAGTACTGAGTCAAGGATTATCCTCGCTAGGCTAATTACATGCAAGCTCTGATACAGAATCAGGGTCAGAATTGAGTACAAAATTAGAGGGCTGAGCAGTTACCTCCGAGGGGCCTAGGTCAGAATAGAAATGGGAATAATGGATAGGGTTAGAGAGCACATGGTTAAGTTGTAAACAGAACGGAAGCTAGGCAGCCTGTTCTAGTATATGCTGCTAGGTGTCGAGAGGATAGAAATACAACCGACAGCATAGCAGGTACCATTACTATCCATTTTGTTTTGTATTTTGCTTTAATTAATATTGGTTCCACAGACTCTTATGTTGCATATATTATGCCTGAAAAACTGGGAATTAGGGTAGAGGAAACTACTAGTGCTGTAGTTAGTCCTTTAGGGCAATCAATGGTTTTGAATAAGATTTATAAACGTTGTTCATTGGAAGTTCGAGCTGTAGTTTTCCAGCCGACTTGATGGCGTTGCCTTTCAGTGAGTTTAATTTGATTCTAGGTATGGACTGGTTGGTTGAGCACCAAGTTAGTCTGGATTTTGCTCTAAGAGGGTCACATTGAATACATTTGAGGGTAATGAGATCATAATGGTTGGTGAACGACGGGATTACTTGACTAATGTGGTCTCTACTATAGAAGCAAAGAAATTTGTTCGTAAAGGGTGCGAGGCATTTTTGGTCTATGTCCGGGATTGATAGCACTAGAAAGAACATAGGTTTTCCCTCTTATTTATTGGTTAAATTGTTCTCATTTAGTTATCCTTAGCATACATTTTAGCATTTTTAGTTTAGTAAATTGCATTTTATAACTAAGTGAATCCTAGCCTATTTTATCCTTACATTTGCTATCTTTTTGCATTAATGTCACTATATGAGTGAATTCCAAATTGCGTCCAGAATTGTCGCCGCACTTGATAGCTATTCGGATAAGAACTAAAATTTCCTGAGTTGTCCAGTCTGGTATAAACCACCTGTACATACAAGGATAGAATCATTTTGGTGAAAGGACACCTGTACTATTGGAAGAGGACATAAAAAGTGGACATGAAAAGAAAAATGGAACTTTTTTTGGATCATCATCTTCATCATCCTACCTTGAAGTTTGTGGCTATGGAAGCTTAAGCCTCTCACGGGTGAGCCAATGTGAAAACTAGATGCAGACTAGCTCTTGATGAGGAGACCTAAGTGAACGACAAGAGGGAACAGAGAGATTCAGTTGCGTTGTCTAGGGATAGTATTCTCCATTCAATTCTTTCTTATTTCTTTCTAAATGCTGGTGATTACTCTCTGATTTTTGATTTTTTTGAAGTATTGATGAAATCTTGGTGCAATGTTATCTTATTTAATCTTGCTTTTATTTTTCAATCTTAGAGTTTGAATGTTTTTTAACACGGAAGTGTTATTGCAGTCACTGACATTGGAAAGTGCAGTGACAGTTTGAGCCAACAAGCATTTCAACGGAAGTTGAGTGAGGATTAGAGGAATTTAGTCCACTTGTTCTTAATAGTGTCGTACTGCCATCATCAAAAGGTGAGGTTAATATACATGTTTAAGTCTCAAATTAAATAAAGGAGTAATGCTGGGTAAGATATACATTGAATTTTATTGCCTCGACAACTAGCTATACTTTTGCACCTTGTGAGCATTTAGTATTTTGCTGAAGATTCATGTTAGGGATCCCATTTTATTACTATCATATTTTATTTTATTTTTTTCAAGTTATTGCATTAATAACTATTCTCATAATTTATCTCGTTTCTATCTAGTTATTACATTGACATTAATAGAAAAAAGATTATCATCTCTATGGGATCGATATTCGACAAACTCACATCTGTCTACTATACTTTCATTGACAATGTACGCTTGCACATTATTGCTGTGACATTAAACAACCGATCAAGATTTTGGCGTCGTTGTCAGGGATGACATTTGTTTGAAGTTTATTTTTGTTTTTTTTTTTTGTGTTTTTGCACTTTATTTTCCTTATATAATATTTCGTATTCACTAACTATTTTTTTGTTGCTATTTCTTTAACTTCAATTTAGGTATTCCATGACCCGAAGAAATTAGGATTTTCCTGCCGATTTTAATCCAAAAATTGAAACAACTGTTCAAAGTAGACTTTGAGAACATAGAAATATGGCTTTACTAGGGAACAATGCAGCAATAACCCCGATGCAACAGTAAAATGTTAATAACCCATTATTGTCGCAAGATGCTTACATACAAAATAGGACTATACGAGATTGGTAGTACCTGTTTTGAGGTGATTTACAACTAGGAGTTGTTAGGACAGCAATCCAAGCTAGGAATTTTGAACTTAAGCCAGTAATGTTTCAAATGTTGAATTCTAATGGACAATATGCTGGACTACCGCACGAAGATGCTAGAGAACATCTTAAATCCTTTTTATTGATCTGTGTTTCCTTTAGTCAACAAGGCGTTCTTGATGATGCCTTGAAGATGCAATTATTTCCTTATTCCTTACAAGGAAGAGCCTGTACTTGGTTTTTTGGACTACGTGTCAGATCAATTACTTATTATGGTGCACTAGTAACACAGTTTGTTTTGCGATTTAACCCGCTGACAATGAATGCTCGTCTTCAAAATGATATTAGTGCTTATCATTAGCTGGACGATGAAAATCTTCACACCACATGATAACGTTATAAAACTTTACTTTGATGTTGTCCCATGCACGAAGTTCAACCAGAAACACAAATTGAGAATTTTTATAAAAGGCTGAATTCACATACAAGAAATCTTGTCGACGCATCAGCCAATGGACCTCTCTTGGATTGTACTTATAATGATGCTGTGAGAATTCTTGACAGAATTGCACAGAATAATTATCAATACCCTATCTCCAGAGCTGTACAGGCAAAAATTACTCTAGAAGTTATTGAATTGGATGCAATAACCGCACTAAGTGCTCAAGTTTCTTCTCTCACAAACATGATTAAAAATATGCAAGAGACTAGTGGAGTTGCACCTATACAAGTCTCTTAGCAAGTCGATGTTCCTACCTTTTGTTGTGAGATTTGTAATGACAGCCATAGCTTTGAAGATTGTCCACAACATGTAGACAATGCATATTATATTAGTAACATCCACAATAATTCTTATGGTAATTCTCACAACAACTCTGCACACAACCAACTGTTTTGAGGAACTCAAAAAAATGGACAAAATGCTGCGACATTCAGATATGGGAATACATCTACTCAGGGCAATTATAATAGGCAAAGGAACTACAATCAATAGTAGTAAAACTACAATCAGCACACTCAGATGCATCTACAACATGGCCAGACACATCCACACCAAAATCTAATGTAGCCACAACACTCATGTTCAAGGACATTTACAACAACCGTACACTCAAGCCTCTACTTCTGACCCATTAGCAACTCTCGAAGCATTAATACGGGAGCATATTACTCACACAGAAGCTATCGTACAAGGGAATTCATCTTTCATTCGAGCTCTCGTACAAGGGAATTCATATTCCATTCGAGAATTTAAGGTACAATTAGGACAACTTGCTTTAATTCTGAATACTCAACCAGCAGGCTCATTACCTAGTGACACGAAAAATCCTATTCTGAGGAGGAAAGAACATTGTAAGGCTATCACTCTTAGGAGTGGTAAACAAACTGGCGAACCATTTCTAGGCTCTACTATAGCACCTCAAGATACGGACGGAGGGATCAATGGTGAGAAGGTTGAATCTAAAGAGTTTGTCAATGCATCAGACAAAGAATTTCCACAAATTGTCACTTATATGCCTAATGTCCGACCTTCGAAACTATCGGCACAATCAAAGATGTCGGCGTAAGTAGATATATCTCTACCTTTACCCTTCCCACAAAGATTCAGGAAGAATGAACATGACAAGCAGTATCAGTAGTTCCTGGACATCCTGAAGTAATTGCAGATCAACATTCCTTTAGTAGATTATCTGGTAAAAATTCTGAGTTATAAGAAATTTATGAAAGACCTCTTGTCTAAAAAGAAGAAGCTTACTGATATTGAAACTATTGCACTCACAGAAGGCTGTAGTGTTAACAAGTTTCCCCCTAAATTAAAAGACCCTGAGAGATTTACCATCCCATGTTCGATTGGCAATCATTATTTGGGTAAGGCTTTATGTGACTTGGGAGCTAGCATTAACCTAATACCACTATCTACTTTCAAAAAGTTGGGAATTGGTCACATAAAATCTACTGCAATGACATTACAACCAGCCGATAGAACCTTGGCTCAACCTAAAGGGAAAATAAAAGACGTCTTTGTTCGTATGGATAAATTAATTTTTCCGGCTGATTTTATCATACTTGACTGTAAGGCAGACAATGAGGTTCCCATAATCTTGGGAAGACCATTTTTAGCCACTGGTCGAACTCTTATTGATGTTTATAAAGGTGAACTAATCATGTGACTTAATGATGAGCAAGTCACCTTCAGTGCTTTTGAATCTATTCAATGCAAGGAAAAAAAAGAATATCATACTATTGATATGCTAGATGATCTAATTCAGGAAGAGTTCAATGACCAAAGCACAAACTTTCTGAAGAGTTTGCAGTGACATTTGATGTTGAATTCTTATACGATTGTGACAGCATTGTTGAAGATCATAATCTTAAACTCAAGCATGGATGGTAGATTGAATCCTTAGACCTAGCCAATAGAACAACCTCAATTTTCAAGCCATATATTGAAGAAGATCCTACTCTAGAATTGAAACCACTACCTCCTCATTTTAAATGTCTTTCTAGGTGACCACAATACTCTCTCAGTTATTGTCTCTGCAACACTAGATGTAATTCAAGAAGAGAAATTAGTTCATATTCTCAAGCAACATAAATGAGCTATTGCTTGGAGTATTATCAATATTCAAGGTATTATTCCTTCTTTTTGCATGCACAAGATTAAGTTGGAAGATGAAGGCAAGCAATCGATTGAACAACAAATAAGATTAAACGAGAAGATGAAAGAAGTTGTCAAGAACGAAATCATAAAATGGCTTGATACTGAAATTATTTACCCAATTTCTGATAGAAATGGGTAAGTCCAGTGCAATCCGTGCCTAAAAAGAGTGGCATCACTATGGTTTGTAACGATAAAGACGAATTAATTCCTACACGTATTCCCATGGGATGTCGAGTTTGTATAGATTATCGCAAATTGAATGCGACCACAAAGAAGGATCACTTTCCATTCCTTTTATCGACCAAATGCTGGATCAGCTTGCTAGAAAGGCCTAATGTTGCTTTTTAGACGGCTATTTTCGGTACAATCAAATTGCTATTGCATCGGAGGATCAGGAGAAAACAACCTTCACCTTCCCCTTTGGTACTTTCGCTTTTCACCTTATGCCTTTCTGTCTTTGCAATGCACCAGCCACATTTCAAAGGTGCATGATGGCAATATTCTCAGATATGATCAAAGACTCTTTAGAGGTGTTTATGTATGATTTCTCAGTCTATGAGAATGATTTTGATCATTACGCTAAAAATTTGGATAAAATACTAAAGTGATGTGAGGCCACACATCTTGTCTTGAATTGGAAAAATGTCATTTCATGGCAATTGAAGGCATTGTGTTAGGACATCACATCTCTAGTCAAGGCATTCAAGTAGACAAAGCTAAAGTGGAAATCATTGAGAAATTACCTTTACCGACAAACGTGAAAGGTATCCACAGTTTTCTGGGACATGCGGGGTTTTACTGAAGGCTTATTAGAGATTTTTTGAAAATTGCAAAGCCCTTATGCTTATTGCTGTAACAGAATCGAAAATTCTTCTTTAACGATGCATGTTTAGATGCCTTTATTTAGTTAAAAAAGAAGCTAGTGAATGCACTCATTGTTGTTGCACCTGATTCGTCTCAATCTTTTGAAGTTATGTGCAATCCAAGTGACTTTGCTGTGGGTACGACTCTAGGAAAAAGAAAGGGAAAAATATTTCACGCCATTTATTATGCTAGCAAAACTCTTATAGAAGCTCAACTCAATTATACAACCATAGATAAAGAATTGATGGTTGTAGTCTTTGCTTTTGACAAGTTTCATTCATATCTTATCGTCACAAAGGTTACTGTATTCACTGATCATTTGGTGTTGAGATATCTCTTCACAAAAAAGGATGCCAAACTAAGACTGATACGCTGGATATTACTGCTGCAAGAATTTAACATCAACATAAAAAAATCATAAGGGTTCAGAGAATCAAGTTGCAGACCATCTGTCTTGATTAAAACTTGGCAGCGAAGACGGAAACATATTTCAAACTGTCGACGCATTCCCAGATGAGAAGCTAGTTACTGTAGATGCAACTCTTTGGTATGCAAATTTTGTTAATTATCTAGTGCTTAGAAAACTCCCATTGGGTGTCTCCGACCATAAAAAAGAAATATTTCTTTGTGATGTACTAAAGTATCATTGGAACTAGTTGTATTTATTCAAGTTATGCAATGACAACATTATTCGACATTGTGTTCCGAAAGAGGAGATGCTTTCAATCCAAAAGCATTGTCATGATACTCCTTATAGAGGTCATTTCGGTGGTATGAAAGCTGCGATTAAAGTTCTCCAATTAGAATTCTACTGGTCGACATTATTCAAGGACGCCCACAATTTTTTGAATCAATGCGATAGGTATTAACGCATCGGTTCTATATCCAGACGCAATGAAATGTTACAGTAGTCAATTATGGAGGTTGAATTATTCGATGTTTAGGGTATCAATTTTATGGGACCATTTCTAAGCTCATTTGGAAATATTTATATATTAGTAGTTGTTGACTACTTCTTGAAATGGGTTGAAGCTGTTGCAGTCCCAAAGGATGACACAAAGACAGTGCTAAAATTTTTTCACAAGCATATACTCACCCGCTTTGGCACACCAAAGGCATTGATTAGTGATCAATGTACACACTTTTATTGCAACCAAGTGGTGACCGTACTGAAGAGATATGGAATTAATCATAGAATAGCTAGTATTTATCATCCACAAAACAATGGACAAGCTGAAGTATTGAATTGACAAATTAAGAACATTATTGAGAAGGTTGTAAACCCTTCGAGGAAAGATTGGTCTTTCCAACTAGATGACGCTATATGGGCATTGCGGACAACATACAGAACTCCATTACGATTGTCACCGTATCAATTGGTTTTTGGGAAAGCATGTCACTTACCAGTCAAACACAAAGCAATGTGGGCAATTGAGCAAGTAAACATAGACTATGAAGCGGATGGAAAGAAAAGACTATTATAGATCACTGAAGTAGAGGAGATTAGGAGAAATGCTTATGAAAATTCTGGAATTTACAAAGAAAAGACCAAACGATAGCATGACAAGATTATTTTACAATGATAATTTATCACGAGTCAACAGGTTTTATTATTCAAATCTCGACTCAAATTGCTGCCAGATAAATTGTATTCACATTGGTCTAGACCTTTTGAAGTTGTCACCGTAGTTCCTCATGGTGCAGTCACAATTTGATATTTACGTGATGGACACTAGTTCAAAGTAAATAGACAGAGGCTGAAACACTATTTTGGCAACAATGATCAAAAGTAGGCTGAGAACATTAAATTGGTTGAAAAGTTTTAATTTTAAATTAGTACTCTGTGATTTTAGTTTATTTCATTTATGTTTTGTTAAAATTTGTTTTCCTTCCTTTTTGCAGAATAAATTAGGTACCTTTGTCGACGCATT
Source organism: Gossypium hirsutum (assembly GCF_007990345.1). Taxonomy (NCBI): domain Eukaryota; kingdom Viridiplantae; phylum Streptophyta; class Magnoliopsida; order Malvales; family Malvaceae; genus Gossypium; species Gossypium hirsutum. The sequence goes on along the minus strand of NC_053436.1, from coordinate 56,467,182 downwards.
CAAATATCGTTGTTGGCACATTCCATAAGTTTGTACTACCATTTACATCCCATCAGAATTCAGCAAAGTTTAGATTCCACCGTTGGATCAAAATTCACTTAGCCGTTTGATCCTTCTGAGCAGGTACAATTTCTATTGGACACAACTCTTCCTGCCAGCCTTATATCTCTCCACAAAACAACACGCCTCTCCATCTTCCTCTTTCACTCATTATAAATTCTCCCCCACTATATCGACTGTAATGCATTCAAGCAACTATTTTATATTTTTTTCTCTTCTCAAGATCATATCTTTCTAACTTTAAACCATTTTTCCTCAACAAAAGATGGCCAAAACAAAAGACTCGATCAAGAAAGCCACAAATCTACTGGAGAACATCTGTCCTCTACTACCACAGTTCGTGAATTAAAATCCCCCAAGCCAGTGTAGACAAAGAAGCCAGTAGTCTTTTTGAATAAAGTGGCAAAGGAACTATTTCATGACAACATGTTGAAGTGAAACTTCCATCCTGAACAAGATATTTCCCTTTTGCCACAATAACACTTTGGTAAACAAGTCTACAAGACCATCTCAAAGCTAAAGTGGGAAAATTTTTGCACCCATCCTGGAAGCTACTCGCCTTCGCTGGTACATGACATTTATACTAATCTCTACGATCATGAGTTAGAGTTCACTTTCGTTCGAGAAGGTTTAATACCATAGGACATTAAAAAAATCAACGAGTTGTACAATATTAAGGTCGATGTTGACAAACACTCTGAGTTCATTGATGACATCATAGATGAAAAATGATACCTGTTGGTAAAAGACTTGTGTGTCGAGGGAGTAGTGTGGACGGGTTCCCATCAAAAGAATTCTACTATGCATCATCGCTTATTGACGCTACAAGGCAAACTTTGGTTTAATTTCTCAACTGCAGGCTAAAGCTCTCCACTCACAACACCATAGTCACCCTTGATAGAATATGTCTGATACATTCTATTGTAAAGGCTAGAAAAATTGATGTAGGCACAATACTTCAGCAAGAAATTGTTGACTGTGTCGTAAGGCAGATTGGGATCTTGGTTTTTCGATCACTGGTGATGTTATTGTGCCATTAAATAGGAATCATTCCCCATGCTGGTAAGGAAATCTTGGAAAATAAGGGCCCAATCAATGAAGCCTCCATAGAAAGAATGACTTATGGCAAGGACATGCCGATACAGAAGGAGGTGAAAACCAGTAAGATGAGAAAGGGCAAAGCTAAAGCCGAAGGTAAAGGAACAAACCTGAATGTAGAGACATCATTATGGCATAAACTGAAGAATGTTAAAAAAATGGTAAATTCCATCAACAACAGGTAGATCAAGCTTGTTACTACAGTAGAAGATATGGAGAAATCCTAGAATTTGTTTTATGCCCATATCAACTCTTGGAACAGTTATATTGTAGCAACATTAGGCCAACTGAGCCCAACCCCACTACCAAAATTCCCAGTGTTTCCACCAATCATTCATAATTTTGACCTTTCTTCCATGGATAACAACTTAGAAGATTGAGATAGATCAGTGGCATCCCCATTTATTGTTTAGGTCTCTGATAATGAGAAAAAAGAGGAATCCAGGGACATTAACGAATGCCTGCGAAAGATTGATAGATTGTTTGAGGGTGGTATTTTTGCTGATCAAGAGGACATTGTTGTTGAGAAAGAAGTTGCTGCTGTAGAAGAGGAAGTTGTTGCTGAAGAAGAAGAAGTTGCTGAAAATGTGAAGGCAAAAAGAAGAAGAAGATTTTGTTGAGGCGATTGTCACCGCACTCAAGTCTATGGGTGCAAATATTGATAATTTGGAGCGAACTAGAGGGAGATCAGCAAAATTTGTTGAGGTAACCAATGAGGAGCAATGCAACTCATTGGAAATAGTGGTCTACACTGGACTACTCTAGGTGGCCTCTCTTACACAGGAAGTAGACGATGATGCTGAAACAGAACCAGGCACTGAGGAGCAATCCGAAGACCGTGCCAATTCCAAAGAAAAAAAAGGAAGTGCTCTAAGGATAAAAAAATGAAAGAAAGAGGAGAAGAAAATGAGGAGAAAAAAACATCATGTAGCCACATCGATGGCTACGGATAACTGAGTTAGTTTATTTTAAGCTTTATTTATGATATTTGTATGTTTAATTTTGATAAATATATGTTGTGATTTCTTTTTTATTGTCATTATATTTTCATGTTAGTGCATTGGGGACAATGCAAACTTTAAGTTTGGGGGAATGCACATGGGGCTTGGAAATGCACCCACATTTTAAAATTTTTGTTTTCGAAAATGAAGCATGCAAGGTTTACTTATAGTTAATGAAAATTATTCAATATTGTCATTATATTTTCATGTTAGTGCATTGGGGACAATACAAACTTTAAGTTTGGGCGAATGCACATAGGGCTTGGAAATGCAGCCACATTTTAAAATTTTTGTTTTCGAAAATGAAGCATGCAAGGTTTAATTATAGTTAATGAAAATTATTCAAAATTTTTGTTACATTCAATGCTTAATTCTTGAATCATGTAAATTATCAATGAATGAGTTAGATAAATTTAACAGAAGGTTGTAGCTTCAATTCATTGATGAATGGATTAGGTTGCATTAGTAATGGATGACTGCTATCATTCCTTAGATCTTGAATCAATCTGCTTTTTACAACTGCTTATATATGTATATATAGTTATAAATTAGAAACACTCTAAATGGGTGTAGTATGGAATGTTAAAAAGGGAACACTCTAATATAAGCGTTAGAAAAATAAATCTGGCCAAAGGTCGTTGTTGTATGAGTGTGTGTTAACGCAATTACCTACTCCATGAGGGTTTCTTGCACCCCATCATTACTTCTCAAGAATAAGGGTACAGTAATGCAACGATATCCCTTATTCCAAAAAAAATGTATACTAAGTATTGTACAATAAATGATGTAATGGTAGATAGAACTTAGGGTTTGAAACATGATGCTAGAATTGATGAAGTTGGAACCGTATTCATCCATGCTTATGAATTGTTGATGCAATATTCTTTCATCTAAATGTGACTCATCCATTGGGAACTTAGAGGGTTCAAGTTGCTAGAATGATCGTTTGCCTTAGTAAAATTTTTGTAGCCTTGCTAGTTTTTGTTTTACTTGAGGACAAGTAAAAACTCAAGTTTGGGGTGTGATAGCACTAGAAAAAACATAGGTTTTCCTCTTTACTTATTAGTTAAATTGTTCCCATTTAGTTATCTTTAGCATACATTTTAGTATTTTTAGTTTACTAAATTGCATTTTATAACTCAGTGAATCCTAGCCTATTTTGTTCTTAATTTTGCTATCTTTTTGCATTAATGTCGCTGCATGAGTGAATTCCATATTGCGTTGAGAATTTTTGCCACACTTGACAACTATCCAGATAAGAACTAAAATTTTGTGAGCTGTCTAGTCTGGTATAACTAACCTGTACGTACAAGGACAGAATCATTTTGGGGATAGGACAACTTAAAGAGTTAAAGGTTCAACTTGAAGAGCTTCTGGATCATGGTTTCATAAGACTTAGTGTGTCACCATGGGGAGCTCGGATTTTATTCATTAAGAAAAAGGATGGGTCACTTTTGAATACGTTGACAGTGAAGAGCAGGTACCCTTTGCCTAGAATCAATGATCTGTTTGACTAGTTCCGAGGAGTAATTGTGTTTTTCAAAATCGGTTTAAGGTTAGGATATTATCAGTTGAAGGTTAAGGAATCTGATGTACTTAAGACTGCATTCAAGACTTGGTATTGTCAATACAAGTTCTTGGTAACACCTTTCAGTCTTACGAATACTTCGGATGCATTCATAGATTTGATGAATCGAGTATTTTAGCCTAATTGACTAGTAAGATAAAAGTTAAGCAGCCATTAGATGATTCAATGTTATCTTGGCTTAAGTAGGTTGAGGATGGTAAGATTGGGGATTTTGGGTTTAATGTTGATGATATTTTGTACTTTAGAGGTAAATACTTTGTACCTAATGATCAAGATTTGAGACAGACTATCCTTCAGGAAGCGCATAATAGCCCTTATGCTATGCATCTTGGATGGAGTAAATTGTATTGGGATTTGAGAGAATTGTACTGGTGGCTTGGTCTGAAGCGAGAGGTAACAGACTTCGTATCTATGTGTTTAACTTGTCAAAAAGTAAAGGCCGAGCACTAGTTTCCTTCTAGGTTGTTGTAGCCAATCAGGATTCCTCAGTGGAAATAGGAGCGAGTCACTATGGAATTTTTTTAGTGGGTTGCCCTTGACACCTACTAAGAAAGATTCGATCTGAGTCATTGTGGATAGATTGACTAAGTCGACTCACTCCTTACCGATTCACACTGATTATTCTCTGTAGAAGCTAGCTAAGTTGTATATCTATGAGATAGTAAGACTGTATGGGGTGTCTATGTCAATTATTCCAGATTGGGATCCTCATTTCACGTCTTGATTTTGGAAGAAACTGCATGAGGCACTGGGTACTCGTTTGGACTTCAGTATGACTTTTCATCCGTAGATAAATGGATAGTCTAAACGGGTTTTTCAAGTGTTGGAGAATATGATGAGGAGCTATGTCATTGAATTTCTTGGTAGATGAGAGGAGCACTTTTCATTGGCTGAGTTTGCCTAAAACAATAATTTTCAGTCTAGTATTCAGATCGCACCTTACGAGGCTCTGTATGGTAATAAGTGTTGTACACCCTTGTGTTGGACTGATTTGAGCAAGAAAAAGGTTTTGGGCCTGGATTTGGTTCAAGAGTCTGAGGTTAAGGTCAGATTTATTCATGATATATTAAAAGTGACCTCAGATAGGCTGAAGTCTTATACAGATCTAAAAAGGAAATATGTCGAGTTTAGTGTGGGCATCTTAAAAGTGTCTCAATGGATGAAAGTTCTGATGTTTGGGTGCAATGACAAGTTGAGCCGTAGGTTCATTGGACCTTATCAAATTCTTAAGAGGATTGGAGCAATGGGTTATCAGCTAGAGTTACCTCCTGAGCTAGATTACATTTATGATGTGTTCCACGTTTCGATGTTGAGACGACATGGATCTAACCCTTCTCATATGATCCCGATTAAGGAGATTGAGGTTAGATCGGACTTGTGCTTTAAGGAGAAACCTATTCAGATCTTGGGTCGAAAGGTAAAGGTTTTGAGAAAGAAGAAGATTCCACTTGTTAAGGTTCTTTGGCGAAACCATGGCATCGAAGAAGTCATATGGGAACCGGATGACTTATTTCGTCAACAGTATCCTCATCTATTTAAATCAGGTAAATTTTGAGACCGAAATTTCTTTTAAAGAGGGGAGAGTTGTCACATCCCAAATTTCTAATGTAATCTTTGCATGATGTTAATATAAACGACTTACTAGTCTAATGGTTAAGTGCTAGTGAAATTATCATTAAAACCTAAGTTCAAATCCCTTCCCTTGCATAATTTTTATTTTGTGTAATTTTGCTCTTAACCCTATTTTTGTGCCATCCCTAACCAGAAACCCCAGGTATAAATGTTATTTTTCTCTTTTCTATCATTCTTTACTTATTTGTTTTCTCCCTTACCGCTCTACTCTCTCTATTATCTCTCTTTTTTTTTTATCAATTTCTCTCTTTTTTCTTCCTCCTTGTGTCGTCCCATTAACCTAGTTTTATCTGTAACACCCCTAACTCGTCTCTATTACCGAATTAGGGTTATGGAGTATTACAGTACCATCTGAACATATAACTTACAATAAAACAATTATACAAAATAATTAATAACATTCAATAACTTAATTTAACTATAGTAAAAATATATTCATGAGCCTTAAATGAGCCTACAGTGTAACACCCCTTACCCGTATCTGACACCGAGACAGGGTCCGAGGCATTACCGGACTCAAACATAAACATTCATACAAAATCGGGCTGTAAAATTTCATTCAATTTAAAACCATTCAGAACAATCATATTGTCCCTATTGCAGGCCTACGAGGCCCAAAACGTACATTGGGTGCGGTTCGGCACTAAACCGAGAACTTTCGAAACTTTTGTGACACGTAGAAAATTTTCTTGCTTTGGAGGGTCACACGCCCGTGTGGGTAGGCCGTGTGGTTACACACGCCCATGTGGCTTGGGAAACGCCCGTGCCCTCAGCCCATGTAACTCTCTGTTTATGACATAATCAACTAAATAGATTCACATGGCTAAGTCACACACCCGTGTGCTTAGGCCGTGTGGCAAATTAAATTCCAAAAAGTCAGGTGCAGACTTCACACAGCCTAGGCACACGCCCATGTCCTGAGGCCGTGTCCTTCACACGGCTGAGACAACGGTCGTGTCTCTATCCGTGTGTTTACTACTGGGCATTCTGTTTTACCTAATAAGAGTGCAGGGGACACACAGCCGGATCACACGCTTATGGGGCAGACCGTGTGTCACACACGATCTAGACACATGCCCGTGTGTCTACCCGTTTGGACAATTTTGAGGCTATTTTCTAAGCCTTTGTCACCCTCAATAACACATGCACACTTACACATCTCAATGACATCCTACATAGCATAAATGAGCACTTGCACATTCACAAACATGGCTCATGCATATCAACTTTTTATTAATTTATACCTGTTTAAGACTTCATATTTTAATTAGACCAAGCTCACCAAACCACATGCAGTATGAAACATCAATTTACTTCCATTTCATACATTCATGCATTAGTTGTTATTATACAATTTACTCACATTTTCATCATCAAACATCCATGATCATATGGACTATTCATCCATGCCAAATGAATTTAACCACAACATAAGTGACCAGAGCACAGGTATGTATGCATGAATAGAATTACATCCCCATAATTATTATGGGCGATATCTCATGGCTATATACAAAATGAATCATTAAATCATTATAAGCCAACACCTTTGGCTACACAAATATGACATATAACAAAAAGACCAAGTCCCTTTACATGCCATACTTAAAATACTTGAATTTTACTATACCCAAAAGATTAGTTTGATGGTGTGAATCAAGCTCCGACGTCCTTTAATCCCCGAGCTAGCTTGGCGATAGTATAAGAAAATGGAAAAGAAAGGGGAGTAAGCATAAAGCTTAGTAAGTTTGCATGTAAATAATTAACAGCATTAACCATACATTATTATACATATAACACAATAATATTTATCACATTGTCATCAAGTATCATAGGTACATTTTAAGTCATGCCATTTACATAATGTAAAATAAAACTCATGATCATAATTCATTCATTCACTTCTTCCAAGGTCTCATCGATTCATAATCTCAATGTTTGGGAGCTTTGTGTACATACCTATACCCTTTCAACATGATCATACCACTTGGAATATTAAAGGATACTCAGGAACTCTCATACATATGGTAGGATGCAAATTCCATATCCCATATATGGTCTTACATGGGATCACATAACGATGCCAATGCCATGTCCCAGACATGGTCTTACATGGGATCACATATCGATGCCAATAGCCCAGCTATGGTCTTACACGTAATTACGTATCGATGCCAAAGCCATGTCCCAGACATGGTCTTGCATGGGATCGCATATAACCCTAATGTCATGACATTTGTATCCTATCAATTCTTAAGGTTCAACTGGGGTTTCGAGATATCAAACTTCGTCGAATCGTCATTGAGTCATCATTAATTAAATCCACAAAGACAATTACACAATTCATGCAATATTAAAGCATTAAAAACATAATAATGTAATGTTGCATTATTTACACAAGAACTTACCTCGGTACCAAAATATGGCTAACTATTCGATTTAGTCCACAACCTTGTTTTTTCCTCGGTTTAGGTCTGGACTCCGTTTTTCTTGATCTATAATAGAAAATTTCACTTATTTAATTATCACATTGTTTAAATTAGTCCATATATCATTCTTTGGAAAAATTAAAACTTTACCCCTAAACTTTCACATAATTACAAATTAGTCCCTAGGCTCGTAAAATGAAATGTGTTCATTTTCTTTGTTACCCAAGCTTAGTCAAACTTATAACAAGTTCATAGTAGCCCACATTTCTCATTAAAACATACATTTTACTACTCATTTTGCATTTTTTACAAATAGGTCATTTTCATGCATTTCCATCAAAAATCACTTAGTAAAATATGTTAAACACACATCAAACTTTCATATTCCTCCATTAAACATCAAAATACATGCATGAAACACACAGGTAAGTTTTTGAACATGAACCCTAGCTAAAATAATGGTAGAAATAGCTAGATCGATTGATGACAACTTCAAAAATGTAAAGAACATTAAAAACGGGGCTAGGATTAACTTAAAATCAAGCTTGGAAAGTGAAGAAGCCCTAGCTATGGAGAACTTCAAATTTTCAGCCCTAGATTGAAGAAGATGAGCAAATTTTACTTCATTTTTCCCTTTTTATTCTTTTATCAACAAAATGACAAAAATGCCCTTAAGGCATTTCTTTCAAAATTTTCCTATTCATGCCCATTTTTGTCCATAATTATAAAAATTTGGAAAATTGCTAGTTAAGGACCTCTAATTAATAATCCATGACAATTTCATGCTTAAAGCTTCTAGAACTCACGTTTTGCAACTTTTGCAATTTAGTCCTAAATGTCAAATTGGACACTTTATCAATAGAATTTCTTCATGAAATCATATCATAGACCTCATAAGAATCATAAAATAATTATTTCTACATCAGATTCGTGGTCTCAAAACCACTGTTCCGACTAGACCCCAATTCAAAATGTTTCATACAAGGCCCTAAAAATAGTTTGAAAACATTCAGGGGTCATTTCGAAACAAAATAGAAAATTTGGACATGGCATACAGAGTACTCAACTCGGACATCAGATTTTTCGAAATAAAGTATTTTCACTTTAAATATATTTTTGATTTGGGACTATATTAAGTTAATTTTGAATTGTGGCATAGGTTCATTTTTTTATTTGGGTTTTGCATGCATGATATTTTTATTTAAAACTAAACATATCTAATAAATGGTTTAAATTGCATGAAACTTGACTTAAAGTAAAATTGATCTTTACCAATATTTCGCTATGTAATAAAGAAACAAGTTTTGAAAAGGCAAATCCTTTGTAAAGCAATAGGCTATCCCAATTTTTATACTTATAAACTTGTAAAGTATAAATCCTTTGTAAAGCAATAGGCTATCCCACTTTTTATACTTATAAACTTGTAAAGTATTATAGAGCTTCCGCTAAATAAATTTTTATAAAAATTCTTTTGATTTTATGATGTGATATACCATACTCAGATCCAATTATTGGATTGTGTAAAGTGTGTTACAGGACCTGCGACTATGGGAGATTTCAAGCACTTCGCATTCCATGCGCACGTGGAATTGTTGCATGTGCCTCGACACAACAGTATTGCATGTGCTATGTTGATAATGTAATAGCCCTAATTTGACTTTAGTCGGGAAGTGGTTTCGGGACCACATATAACAACCCATTTTTAGGGTTAATCAGAACAGTGGTTTCGGGGCAACTAAATCCGATGAGTAGGTTTGCAAATATTATATTTAATATTTATGAGTTAATTGTGAGTTTAAAAAAGGTTTTTGATATTGTGATTTTTGTTTTATAAGCGATTTATTAAGCTCAAGTGGTATGACCCTGAGGTCAAGTGGGTTTAGAAAATGAGGTATCGAGACCTCATTTCTATAAACCGAGTCGTAAATATTTTTATAAATATTTACGGAGTGGCAATAAGATGATATTAAAGTTTCGTTGAAAAATTTTATTGTTTTGATAGTTAATAAGCAAAAAGGACTAAATCGCGCAAAGCGTAAAAGTTGTGTTCTATAAGTTAAAGATATTAAATAGCTATGGAATTAAATAGTGGGAGTCCTTAAGTGGTAATTATTCCATAATTGTTGATAGTGGAATTCCATGGCTTGGTATAATGGAAATTATTAATGTATATTAAGGTTAAATATGGTATTTGGTAATTATAATAAAATAAAATAAAACAAAAGCCAAATTACATGCTATCATCTTCATCAATAGCCGAATGTGAGAAAGAAAATAATGTTCTCAAAGCTTTGAAGGTTCGGCCATGGTTGTTCATGCATGTAAGTCCATGTCGTCTCGGTTTTTAATAATTTTTACATTTTTGAGATCGTTGCTTCGTAATCTAGCTGGCCCGTACCTCTAATTTTAAAATTGTTAAAGTATTTGGATGATGCCATTATTGAATGTTCGAGTATCTTGTTGTTTGATGATGAGTAATAAATCTTTGATGTTTGATTTTCATGACAGATTAAGTGATTTTGATAAAAATGTGTATTAAGGACTAAATTTAGAAATTTGTAAATTGAGGGGTCAAAACGTGAAATAAATAAAAGAAATGGGTTGCTAGAGACCTAAGGTAAATTCGGCCTAACATGGGTTTGATGAAATTTTGAGTAATTTGTGTTATTTTGAAATAGGGATTAAATTGTAAAAATGTGAAATGTTAGGGGATAAAATGCAAAATGCCAAAATTATGTGTCTTTAGATAAAATTTAATGAAATGTTGAATAAGTGAGTTAATTTTGATATTAATTAGATTGGCAAAAGTAGAATTCGGATTTGGATCGGGGGGAAAATCAAAATGGTCGATTAGTCGTCTCGTTCCGATTATCGTCTTCCGAGGTAAGTCCTTAAGTAATTATATTTGATTTGCTGCGCGCTTAAGATTATATAATATGATAAGTAATTATTTGACGTTTACAAGTTCGATTTGCAATAAGTATATTGAATTTCGGCTATAAAGCCGAATATGAAATGGATGATTTATGTATATAATGTGGCCGAATGACTATTAAGTGATGATGCGAAAGTGTGTAATATGTGTATACAATTTTATTGTACTTGTTTGTATAAAGTCGAAGGTGAATTGAATGGTATATATGTGGTGACAGAATAGCTATTATGAAGCAAAGTCAAAGAATGGGATATTTGTATAATAGATGAATTGTGACTATTGTTCCTACTTGATCGAGGTTGTGTGTGAAATAATTTGTGAATATGGCATATAGTCGAATGGTTATTAAAAGTGAAACCAGGATAATGAAAAGATTATGTGTTCCTTGTGTATGATTATTGAACCGAAAGTTAAAAGGTAGGTGTACATTTTGTGCTTATATTCGAATGAAGCAATTAAATTGTTAATGTGAAATATTATGTGAAATGCGTTAACATGTGAATAAATATGCAAGACACTGGAAATGTATCCGGGCTAAAGTCCCGCAGGCTTCGTGTTGGAAATATATCCGGGCCAAAGTCCCGCAGGCTTCGTGCTGGAAATGTATCCGGGCTAAAGTCCCGCAGGCTTCGTGCTAGAAATATATCCAGGCCGAAGTCCCGCAGGCTTCGTGCTAGAAATGTATCCGGGCTAAAGTCCCGCAGGCTTCGTGCTGGAAATGTATCCGGGCCAAAGTCCCGCAAGCTTCGTGCTAGAAATGTATCCGGGTTAAAGTCCCGCAGGCTTTGTGCTGATAATATAATTTCGGGTTTTATACCTAGTAGGCCAAGTGCCGATGAATTTGATAAAAGTATACAATTACAAGATCCTACACTAAGTTGACAAATTGAAAGTGCATTACATATTAAGTTGGCCAGGTATGTATCATGTACTCGTATGCGATTTTGATTTGAATTAAATTATAAATATATATAAAGTGATGCAGCTGTGAATAAGTGTTATGACTATAAATGTGATTGTGATATATTCGGTAAATATGTGAAGTTATGTGAAGTGATTCTATGTTTATATTCAAATATAAACACTTGGTCCTTGTGGAAAGGTTTGTGGAAGTATATGATTTTATTTTTAGGTGATTACGATCTTGGAAAATTAAATGTGAATATGATATTGTATTTCATTTGTTTCAATTGAACTAAAGCTGATAGTGAAGCATTTTAATGCCTATGTTATATGAGTTCGATCTTGAATGACATGATATACATGTTTAGATAATTTGAATGCAAGGAATGTGTGAAAGAGCAAATTTGTAATAAATCTACTTAGGACAGCAACTGTAGCGTGATTTTGGAAAATCACCATAAATTGTGAAAATTGAATTAGAAGCTGAATAAATTATGAAATTAAAGATTAATGAGTCTAGTTTCATATAAAAGAAACCGTGTAAGCAAAAAAATTTTAGATAATGAGATATTTGAAGTGGAGTGAGACAGAGTCAAAATGACTTTGAAATCCCCTGTTCTGTCTTTAGAAAATCATTGTAAATTGTACAATGATGATTATAAGATAAAATTTATATTCTTAGACTCTTTAATGAGTCTAGTTTCAAATGAAGTAAACGATAACATATTTCGAATTCTGTGTAATGAGAAAATTGATTTGTAGTGAAGAGTGATCAGAATAGTCAAACAGTGAAACAAGGGAAACTTAAATAAAAATTTGGTATTGATTGGTCAAATCAAAAATTCTGAAAATTTTATGGATGGAATATATATAAGTCTATTTTCAGGAAAAATTAACGGCACTTTATTTGGAGTTTCTTATCTCCAGTTATAAATAATTTAGTGACTGTTGCTCAGGAAAACAGCTTGTAGTGAATTTGTGATTTTGTTGCAAACATGGTTAAAACTAGTTAATGAGATACTTTTCGAGTTCTTATGATCTTATTTGTGATTTCAATATTTGGTTTTAATTGAGTTCAGATTAAAGTGAGGTGAATTTGCTAAATATGCATTATGTTCATGGATACTTGGCCGAAATGGCAATTACCTAGGAATGATTTCTTGAAAATTTGAAATAATCGATCTATAAGTAAATTAATTGTTTGCATTGCTTAAAACTTACTAAGCATTGAAGCTTACTCCGTGTTGTCTTTTCCATTCCTTATAGGTTTATCCTTTAGTTCGAGTTGGAAGAGCCGGAGATATCATCACACTACCGAGTCATTATGTGAGTTGAGAAGATGGTATATCATCATGATTTAAGGCATGTATAGGATAGACAATAGGTAGAATGATATTTTGACTTTGTATACATTATAGCCATGCGAAGATGGCTCGCTTATTTTGTTTAGAGAAGCCTTATAATTGAACTAATGTGTTGAAATGTTTTAGTTATAACTTGATAGTAGTTAATTTGTTATTAGATATTCGGTTATGTTTTGATAGTTAGTCATTTTGGAAATTTATAAGAGCTCTTATGAAAAAATCAATGAGACAGGTTGCATTGTTGATAATTTATGTCTGGTAAATATCTTTGACCTTATAGAAGTTTTGTTCAGTCAAGTAATACCTCATAACCTTATTCCGGCAACAGATACGGGTTAGGAGTGTTACACCACAAAACCGAGTCATGAAAATAATTAGATGTTAAATTTCATGTCTATTATATGCGATAATTCATGTGTGAAAAATTGATGCAATGATTTTTATCATTTGAATGTGAAATCATTAAATAGGACTTAATTTGGAAACTTAGAAAATGTACTTGGTTAAATTTTTTTAAATGGCCAAACATTATATGATTTAATAGATGAGGATTTGCATGTCAATTTTGCCATTTCCAAATTAGTGGCCAACCATGTTGATTGCTTGAGTTAAATATATGTATTTTATATATATACATTATTAAATAAAACGAAAAAGGGTGACAAAAAAAACAATGTTTTCCATATTCCTTCTTCCATTGCCGTAAGTGAAAGAAAGGTTGAAGCTAAGCATTCTGTCCTTTAGATATCTTGAATTAAGGTATGTTCCATGAGTTTGCTTTTAAAATTTTAGTGAATTTGAGATAGTTTCTAAGTCTTTTACTTAGCCCATGTGTAAATTTTAAGTTTGGTGTTGTCATGTATATTTGGCCATGGAAGTTTTCTACTTCATGGATAGTGTGTTAATGTTTTGAAATAGATATGGTAGAAGGAAAAGGTTTGAGCTTGTTAATTCTTGAATTGGTTGAGTTTGATAAAATTTAATATTTGTGGCTTAATTGTTTAATGACAATCGGCTTTGTTGAAATGCTAAATTAGTGCTAAATTGTAAGTATTTAATTGAGTGTTAGCCGAAATTGAGCTTATGATAGTAATTAGAATTTGTGAAATTTATGCACTTTTTGGTCCAAGTGTGATAAGAACCATACGGTTATGGCATGTAAGTATGAAGATTAGATGATGGATAATTTTAAATGTGAGATGGTTAGAAGTTGATTTAAAGGCTTAATAAGTTAGTTTAAGGCGAAGTCATTAGCTTATGATATTCGGTTTTGGCTACTATGTGTTGGATCTTGAATATTTTAATGTTTTGAATTAGTAATGGATGAAAGATAATGTTTGAGTTTGCTAAATATTGAAATTAAAAGTTAATTATTTATTTGTTGTGTAAGAGCCGAAAGTGAACTTAGGAGATGAATTGAGGAAAATTGTTGTTATATGTTAAATGGTTGAGGTTTTGTTGTCATGTAGTGAAGGAGGGTTAAAATATTTAATATGTCAATTGAGTGAAATGTTAATGTACGAAATCTCATATTAGTTGATAGAAGAGGATGCTTAAATTGTTAAAAATTTATTTTGACATAGCCGAATGTGTTCATGAATGAAAGAATTATATTGGTTTTGAAATGTATGTACTGCCGAATGCATTTTTAAGTAATAGTTGAAATTCTTGTTATGAGCGAATTATAATATAACCGAATAAAAGGCATGATTAATGAATTAGTGACAAGTGAATTTGTTTAATCTAGCTCAAGAGCTTAAGGAGCCTAATTCGAATAAGGGAAAAAGCTAAACTAACCGAATAGCATATCCGTAGTCATTCGACGACAGTCAAGGTAAGTCTTTGAGTAATGAAACTTAGCTTATGATTTGATAAAATCATGGTATATAAGCATAATAAATAAATTGTGACCTATTGGTTCTACTTGAATTACGTAGTGGGATAAATAATTTGTGCATATGACTTGTAGCCGAATGGTTATAGAAATCATGTTGGATAGCGAAATGAAATCGTGTTCTTTGTATGTGGCTATTGAGCCGAAAGTGGAATGGTTGATAAGCATGTTGTGCTTGTGTTCAAGTAATGTAAATGAAATGCTAATGTGTTATGATATATATATATGTGCATGATAATGGAGAATTATATCCGGGCTAAGTCCCGAAGGCATTCGTTCTGGTGTTATATCTGGGCTAAGTCCCAAAGGCATTCGTGCTGGTGTTATATCCGGGCTAAAGTCTCGCAGGCTTTGTGCTGGTATTATATCCGGGCTTAAAGTCCCGCATGCTTTGTGGTGGTGATTGGATTTGGGTTTTAAACCTAGCAGACTTAATGCCGATGATTGGAGTAAGATTATGATTTCGAATGTTCGTAGTAAACTACCATTGAATATGTTCAATACATTAAGTTGGTCAGGTATGTATTATATACTTTTCTATGTTAGATTGATCAGAATTGAATCATGAAAGTTAATGAGAAGTATATGTGAAAATCTCATATGTGTATGTGTGTATTCGGTTATGGTGAAAGGTTATATGAGATTGATTTGGTGATATACATGTTAAATAATATGAATGCAAAGAATGGGTAATAAATCTGCCTGGGACAACAGTAGTAATGAGATTTCAGAAAATCACCATAAATTGTGGGAGTTGAGTTAGAGGCTAAATAAATTATGTTATGAAATCTTAATGAGTCTAGTTTCTTATAAAAGAAACCGTGTAAGCAAAAGAATTTCCAATAATGAGATATTTGAAGTGGCGTGGAACAGAGTCAAAATGACTTCGAGGTCCCCTGTTCTGTTTTCAGAAAATCATTATAAATGGTACAAAAATGTTTATAAGATAAAATTTATATTTTTAGACTCCTTAATGAGTCTAGTTTCAAATGAAATAAACGATAACATATTTTGAATTCTGTATAATGAGAAATTTGATTTGTAGTGAAGAGTGGCCAGAATAGTCAAACAGTGAAATAGGAGAAATTTAAATAAAAATCTGGTATTGATTGGTCAAACCAAAAATTATGAAAATTTGATGGATGGAATATATATGAGTCTATTTTCAGGGAAAATTAACAGAACTTGATTTTGAGTTTCTTAGCTCCAATTATAAATAATTTAGTGACTGTTGCTTAGGAAGACAGCTTGTAGTGAATTTGTGATTTTGTTGCAAACATGGTTAAAACTTGTTAATGAGATGAATTTGCTAAATATGCATTATGTTCATGGATACTTGGCCCAAATGGAAATTATCTAGGAATGATTTCTTTAAAATTTGAATAATCGATCTATAAGTAAATTAATTGTTTGCATTGCTTAAAACTTACTAAGCATTGAAGCTTACTCCGTGTTCTCGTTTCCATTTCTTATAGGTTTATACTTTAGCTCGAGTTGGAAGGGCCGGAGATATCATCACACGATCGAGTCATTATGTGAGTTGAGAAGATTGTATATCATCATGGTTTAAGGCATGTATAGGATAGACTATAGGTAGAATGATATTTCGACTTTGTATACATATAGCCATGCGAAGATGGCTTGCTCATTTTGTTTAGAGAAGCCTTATAATTGAACTAATGTGGTGAAATGTTTTAGTTATAACTTGATAGTAGTTAATTTGTTATTAGATATTTGGTTATGTTTTGATAGTGAGCCATTTTGGAAATTTATAAGAGCTTTTATGGAAAATCAATGAGACATGTTTGCATTGTTGATAATTTATGTCTGGTAAGTATCTTTGACCTTATAGAAGTTTTGTTCAGTCAAGTAATACCTCATAACCTTATTTCGGCAACGGATACGGGTTAGGAGTGTTACATTTAGTGGTATCAGAGCTATAGTTTAGTCGGTTCTCTGACTAACATAGCAAGTGTAAGAGTCTAGCTATACATGTCGAAAGTAAAGTGTGATTGTGTGAGGTCTTCCGACTCTTATAAATTGTTTTGCTCAGGTAATGATATGTTCCATCCGAGTTATTATTAATTGATCCGAAATTGATATTGAACTGATTGTAATATATATGTGATATGATGGAATTGAAAAGGTATGAAAAGAATTTTATGATATGTGTGCATCAGTGTAAAGATATGTATGAGATTGTATAAAGTAAATGGTAATGAAAGATCAATTTGGGTAGAACGAAAGGAATGAGTACGATCGTTCAATAATGAACTGACGGAAAAGACCATGGTTGGACCATGGCAATACATGAGACAGATGAGCTAGTGTAAGAACTATCGGAAATAGACATCAACATGGTCAGAGCAAAGTTAGTATAAGACCATAGTTGGACTATGGCATCAAGTAAGTGACGTACTCAAAACCGTAAGACGTTTTTCAATGGGATAAATATTGACAAATGATCAAGACTAAATGTGAAAATTTGATAAGAAATTATTTGGTAATTTGAGTAATAGAAATGAAAGTTTGAATCGTGATAAATTCACTTATGTTTTGTTAATACTCACATGAAATAAAGTTGCATGTGAAACTGAGATATGTGAAAATGTGTTTGTAACAAGATAAAAAAATTGAAATGTTTGAATGAAGTGTTTGAATCAAAGTGTGTAATACTATGATGGTGAGTGATGAATTTATCTGTGTATTCGAATATGAAACTCCCTTTCGAGGCTTAACGACCTCACCCCTTACCAGTGATATGATTATAAGGTTTCAATGGAACGAAATAGAACGAGTTTGCAAAGAAAGATTAAAGAGTTAAATAGTGAGATAATGATAAAGTAAGCAAAGTTCAGAACGATTTGGCAATGAATTAAGGCTGGAAGGACTTGTACAATGTCCCGAAGGTTCTTCAGATTGAATATTGTCATTAGTAAAAGAAAGTTGGTCTGGTAATTTAATTCAATCAGATATGATGTCTAAGTATGTATCTGTTTGGAATTCTTCCTGAGTGGTTTTCATTGGTGAATGAAATAGAATGGAATTCGAAATGACGAATGAATAGTAAGAGTGTCTGAATTGGATAATTACAGTCAAGTGAATTTCGATGATTTCTTTTGAATATTCTGTATATTTCTTATTCTCAGAGACACATGTGTGATTGTTCCTTTTTCTGATGAAAATGCTATAAAGTGAGAATGTTATCTGACTCCGATGTTTAATAAAAGTATTGCTATTTTGATTGATTTATAATCGGTATCATCGTATTCCTCTGTTTGAGAATTTATTGTAGTATGATCGGAATGAATTCGGGGATAAATTCATATGAGGTTATTCTTCTGTTTCTATTGATTGGCATTCCATCTTATAAAAATGTTGAAGAATGTGTTATTTCTGTTATAGAGGAAATTTCAAGGTTATTAATTATAGTCTTCTTCTGGTATTCTCTGAAGAGTTATTTTGATCTTTATTTCTATGTTCTAGGAGATTCTATTCTAGGATTTCTGATACGACATTGTATTTTGGATTTCTGTATTCTGGTTTTCTTTTCATTTTTCTTATATGAATAATCAGATATGGCTCAGTTCTAAAGTGTATATTTTTTTTATCTGAAACAATTATGTTTATAATGATTGTATATTTGGATTTCTCTGATTCTTATGAAAGGAATGTCCATAAATAAGAGTCTGAATGATAGAGAATTCAGCTCAGACCTGTGGATTGGTTTTCACTTATATATCAGTGAGTTAAAGATTGAGTGTTATGTTCTTTCGAGTTATGCAGTGATAATGAATTTTGATTAGTTATCTGAAGAGATCTAATAGAATGTATATTTGAAGAGTTACGACATGCACAAAGAAAAGTGGTCCTGAAAAGTTATTATTTGTTAGACAAGACTAATTCAGTTGTGTGGTTTAACTCGGATTATATGTATGATTGAATTGGTTAAAGATTCAGAGACAAATGTTAAAGTTATTATAAAAAGAACTGTTCGGCTGATGACTAGAGATGATTGTGGTTGTGTCAGTGTTGCATATTTGACAGTTTCAAGTATTCGAGGGAAAATTTTGAATGTTTCTTGAACCAAGGAATAAAAGTATTGAACGTTAAGCAAGGTCTATTCTTCTAGTGAAATTGAGAAGTATAAAAATATATTGAGATGTGTTAGTTCAAAATGAGTTCAGAGTAACAGTTATTCGATTATGGATGTCTGGACATATGAAATTTCTGTTAATGTTATTATTGTTCTTATATGGAATAAGTATTCAGATGGGTTATAGGATTTTTATATGAGCTTCGACTGTGAAATGTTTGTTTATCTGAGTTAAAATAAATAATACAGATATATGGATCAGATTTATAAGTGACTGTGTATTGTAGCGTATTTCAAAACTATATTCAGATGACAAGTTGCTATCTGTCAGAGTTGAAATTTTGTGTATATGGAATAAAAGCAATCAATGATGTTATAGAAGTGGTTATAAGACAGAATTGATATCCAAACCGAATAAAAATTTTATTTGTCTTCTGAAAAAGAGATGTCATTGGGTCATGATCGATCTTTTAACAAGGAAGAATCTGTGTCTTCAGTTTAGTATGTACAAAATTTCGATCGACAAAGTTGTTGTGATAATCATAATATAGTCTGCCAATGTGATCTGTCAGTGTGAATTAAAGTTTAGAGATTGCTGGTAAAAAGAGATACATGTGATGAATGGAAATTTGTGATTCTGAAAATTTTGAAAACGTTTTCAGAATGGAAAATATTTTTGTTGATAAGATTTTCGGGGACGAAAATCCCTAAGGGGGGAGAGTTGTAATAGCCCTAATTTGACCCTAGTCAGGAAGTGGTTTCGGGACCACAAAACTGAGTCATGAAAATAATTAAATGTTAAATTTCATGTCTATTATATGAGATAATTCATGTGTGAAAAATTGATGCAATGATTTTTATCATTTGAATGTGAAATCATTAAATAGGACTTAAGTTGGAAACTTAGAAAATGTGCTTGGTTAAATTTTTTTAAATGGCCAAACATTATATGATTTAATAGATGAGGATTTGCATGTCAATTTTGCCATTTCCAAATTAGTGGCAGACCATGTTGATTGCTTGAGTTAAATATATGTATTTTATATATATGCATTATTAAATAAAAGGAAAAAGGGTGACAAAAAAAAACAATGTTTTCCATATTCCTTCTTCCATTGCCGTAAGTGAAAGAAAGGTTGAAGCTAAGCATTCGGTCCTTTAGATATCTTGAATTAAGGTATGTTCCATGAGTTTTCTTTTAAAATTTTAGTGAATTTGAGATAGTTACTAAGTCTTTTACTTAGCCCATGTGTAAATTTTAAGTTTGGTGTTGTCATGTATATTCGGCCATGGAAGTTTTCTACTTCATGGATAGTGTGTTAATGTTTTGAAATAGATATGGTAGAAGGATAAGGTTTGAGCTTGTTAATTCTTGAATTGGTTGAGTTTGATAAAATTTAATATTTGTGGCTTAATTGTTTAATGACAATCAGCTATGTTGAAATGCTAAATTAGTGCTAAATTGTAAGTATTTAATTGAGTGTTAGCCGAAATTGAGCTTATGATAGTAATTAGAATTTGTGAAATTTATGCATTTTGTGGTCCAAGTGTGATAAGAACCATATGGTTATGGCATGTAAGTATGAAGATTAGATGATGGATAATTTTAAATGTGAGATGGCTAGAAATTGATTTAAAAGCTTAATAAGTTAGTTTAAGGCGAAGTCATTAGCTTATGATATTCGGTTTTGGCTACTATGTGTTGGATCTTGAATATTTTAATGTTTTGAATTAGTAATGGATGAAAGATAATGTTTGAGTTTGCTAAATATTGAAATTAAAAGTTAATTATTTATTTGTTGTGTAAGAGCCGAAAGTGAACTTAGGAGATGAATTGAGGAAAATTGTTGTTATATGTTAAATGGTTGAGGTTTTGTTGTCATGTAGTGAAGGAGGGTTAAAATATTTAATATGTCAATTGAGTGAAATGTTAATGTACGAAATCTCATATTAGTTGATAGAAGAGGATGCTTAAATTGTTAAAAATTTATTTTGACATAGCCAAATGTGTTCATGAATGAAAGAATTATATTGGTTTTGAAATGTATGTGCTGCCGAATGCATTTTTAAGTAATAGTTGAAATTCTTGTTATGAGCGAATTATAATATAACCGAATAAAAGGCATGATTAATGAATTAGTGACAAGTGAATTTGTTTAATCTAGCTCAAGAGCTTAAGGAGCCTAATTCGGATAAAGGAAAAAGCTAAACTAACCGAATAGCATATCCGTAGTCATTCGATGACAGTCAAGGTAAGTCTTTGAGTAATGAAACTTAGCTTATGATTTGATAAAATCATGGTATATAAGCATAATAAATAAATTGTGACCTATTGGTTCTACTTGAATTACGTAGTGGGATAAATAATTTGTGCATATTGCTTGTAGCAGAATGGTTATAGAAATCATGTTGGATAGCGAAACGAAATCGTGTTCTTTGTATGTGGCTATTGAGCCGAAAGTGGAATGGTTGATAAGCATGTTGTACTTGTGTTCAAGTAATGTAAATGAAATGCTAATGTGTTATGATATATATATATGTGCATGATAATGGAGAATTATATCCGGGCTAAATCCCAAAGGCATTCGTGCTGGTGTTATATCCGAGCTAAGTCCCAAAGGCATTCGTGCTGGTGTTATATCCGGGCTGAGTCCCGAAGGCATTCGTGCTGGTGTAATATCCAGGCTAAGTCCCGAAGGCATTCGTGCTGGTGTCATATCCGGGCTAAGTCCCGAAGGCATTCGTGCTGGTGTTATATCCGGGCTAAAGTCCCGCAGGCTTTGTGCTGGTATTATATCGGGCTTAAAGTCCCGCATGCTTTGTGGTGGTGATTGGATTTGGGTTTTAAACCTAGCAGACTTAATGCCGATGATTGGAGTAAGATTATGATTTCGAATGTTCGTAGTAAACTACCATTGAATATGTTCAATACATTAAGTTGGTCAGGTATGTATTATGTACTTTTATATGTTAGATTGATCGGACTTGAATCATGAATGCGAAATGAGAAGTATATTTGAAAATCTCATATGTGTATGTGTGTATTCGGTTATGGTGAAAGGTTATATGAGATTGATTTGGTGATATACATGTTAAATAATATGAATGCAAAGAATGGGTAATAAATCTGCTTGGGACAGCAGCAGTAATGTGATTTCGGAAAATCACCATAAATTGTGGGAGTTGAGTTAGAGGCTGAATAAATTATGTCATGAAATGTTAATGAGTCTAGTTTCTTATAAAAGAAACCTTGTAAGCAAAATAATTGCCAATAATGAGATATTTGAAGTGGCGTGGAATAGAGTCAAAATGACTTCGAGGTCCCTGTTCTATTTTCAGAAAATCATTATAAATGGTACAAAAATGGTTATAAGATAAAATTTATATTTTTAGACTCCTTAAGGAGTCTAGTTTCAAATTAAATAAATGATAACATATTTCAACTTCTGTATAATGAGAAATTTGATTCGTAGTGAAGAGTGGTCAGAATAGTCAAACAGTGAAACAGGGGAAAATTCAATAAAAATATGGTATTGATTGGTCAAACCAAAAATTATGAAAATTTGATGGATGGAAGATATATGAGTCTATTTTCAGGGAAAAATAACGGAAATTGATTTTGAGTTTCTTAGCTCCAGTTATAAATGATTTAGTGACTGTTGCTCAGGAAGACAGCTTGTAATGAATTTGTGATTTTGTTGCAAACATGGTTAAAACTTGTTAATGAGATGAATTTGCTAAATATGCATTATGTTCATGGATACTTGGCCAAAATGACAATTATCTAGGAATGATTTCTTGAAAATTTGAATAATTGATCTATAAGTAAATTAATTGTTTGCATTGCTTAAAACTTACTAAGCATTGAAGCTTACTCCGTGTTCTCTTTTCCATTTCTTATAGGTTTACTTTAGCTCGAGTTGGAAGGGCCGGAGATATCATCACACTATCGAGTCATTATGTGAGTTGAGAAGATTGTATATCATCATGGTTTAAGGTATGTATAGGATAGACTATAGGTAGAATGATATTTCGACTTTGTATACATTATAGCCATGCAAAGATGGCTTGCTCATTTTGTTTAGAGAAGCCTTATAATTGAACTAATGTGGTGAAATGTTTTAGTTATAACTTGATAGTAGTTAATTTGTTATTAGATATTCGGTTATGTTTTGATAGTGAGTCATTTTGGAAATTTATAAGAGCTCTTATGGAAAATCAATGAGACATGTTTGCATTGTTGATAATTTATGTCTGGTAAGTATCTTTGACCTTATAGAAGTTTTGTTCAGTCAAGTAATACCTCATAACCTTATTCCGGCAACGGATACGGGTTAGGAGTGTTTCCGATAAAGTTTACAAACTAAAATGCATATAAAAAGTATGGAAATCTAAATTCCCACCAGTCCCAAATGAAAGTATGTAGTCGTCTGTTTTGTGTGCTCCATTTGGGTTGTTACTGGATATTATGTTGCGTCACAAGCCAAAAGGTTGACTGAATTCTAGTCGGATACGCAACAAAATGAATTTTCGAGAGAAGATAGACCAATTGAGATTATGTAGTTATTAAAGGAACCTTGGGCATAGTAGGACAACATGTCCACACTTGGAGGGAAGATTGAAGAGACGATTGAATTAAAAAAATTATTAATTTTTTCCATTTTTGGGTAAACTATAAATAAGTATATTATTAATGTAAAAATATAATATAAGCGATTTTTTCATTTTTTTCATAAACTATAAATAAGTAAATTGTTGATGTAAAAATACAATACAATATACCAACAATTTTTTCATTTTTTTCATAAATTGTAAATAAGTATCTTATTGATGTAAAATGAACAAAAAAGTACAATGCAAACAACTTTTTCATTTTTTTCATAAATTGTAAATAAGTATCTTATTGATGTAAAATGAACAAAAAATACAATACAAACAACTTTTTCATAAAACACTTTTTTTTTATAAAATGTGATTAAGTATATTATGGATGGAAAATTTTAATACAAACTAAATGATTATTTATATGAGAAAAATTTTAAATTAAAAAATCTTTTTCATCATTGGCCCGAATGTATGCCCTAACCTGATGGGTGTGGGTTACGAGGAGGATTTCATTGTGATTGGGCTTTCAGGTAATTATTTTCATCTTCACCTCTATCATGCTCTTGATCTTGATTTTCATCTCTATCATTGTCTTCATCTTCATCTTGTTCTTCCATGCTAGAATGCTTTTTGCATCCTAGGTTCTCATCATATATCATCGGTGGTATTAATAGGTGGTTGCGAAGATGACCCCTTCCAAAGAACAGTAATGTTGGGGGTGTTTGCGGCACTATCAGTAGAGAAGTATATGGTGTCGAATAACTCGGTTATGGATAGGATGCTGGAATTATAGGCAATGGCGAATACATTGGTGTTGTTGACGGTAATGGATAGAATGCTCCTAGGGATGGAGGTGGTGCAAAAAATATTCCTGAAGAAAGTGTTGATTCATAATATGTTGGTGCATAATGTAGTGCTTGTGTAAAAAACATGGGGTTAGTAAAAGCTCCAGAAAAATATGAATCATATTGACCAAGAGATGGTGCACCCATTGGTATTGATTTGAGGTTGGAGCTGATGATGATGAACTTGATGCATGACCTCCCAATAATGGCCTCATGTAGGGTCCTATTGGCCTTCTACGATGAATTTGTCTACTCCTTTCCTCCTTTGGCAATAGTTGACTTATCTTGAAGTTTAAACCATGTCATGTAATTTGAAGAGGTCACCAAATCCGGTCAGACAATTGGTTCGTGCATAGGTATGAAACTGTACATATGTTCCAAATGTAGATAAATTTGGCACGAAATTTAGGCCAATCTTCATCGATTCTCCCACGCAAGTCGATCTTATGAAGTTCTTTGAGCACTTGGGGTGACAATGGAATACTTTGCATAAACCTAAATTGTCACATCACACGATCAGATTCATGCATCTCAACCATTGCAAAAACTATCAATGACACTTTATGTGTTAGATATTATGATTCGCCAAAAATTCCAGCAAAGATGCATTCTTGAATTTTCGGATCAGAGTATGACATCTATTCAAACTACAATACGATTTTATAAATTTTATTTCATACCTAATAGTAAATTTCAAATACTTACGGAAATATTATATAATTAAAATTTTCAAAAACTAACATCGGCTTTGTAACACCCCTATCCCGTATCCGTCGCCGGAATAGGTAAAGGGGCATTACCGGACTTGAAACTCATATCAGAATAGTAAAAATTTTGAATTTTTTTTTTGAAATAAAGAACATTCCTTTAGATAAATTCTAAAGAAAGACAGGGATACAATTTAAACTTCTATAAGTACACATTCAAAAGATGCCATTTTCGCATGGCTTATATACATTAACCAAAATATTCTTCTGCCACTGGTCTATTCTACACATGCCATAAAATAACCCAAAATATAACAGTACCAAGCAGTGGATAGTGATAGTGTAACAAGTTGCTGACGATCCCCGAGTCTGTAGCTTCCAAATGAGATCTATAAAACAGAGGAAACAAAGTAAACGGAGTAAGCATTACAATGCTTAGTAAGTTTTAAGTAGTGTCAACAGATAACAATCAAATTATAACATGGTTGTTCGTATTTTTATTTCACTCTTCCTTTGGGTATATCATCCCTTTACCGAATATGCACATCTCATCATATACAATAGGCAGATAAACTTTCACATAAAAGTGAGCTCATGTAACATAGATATATTGTATAATTTCACATAACCTTTCACACTGATCCGATGCCACATAATCATAGGAATAGTCTCATAGATTGCTCACGTATGCATCACATAACTACCTTATGATTTAGTTCAAATCAAGCTCACATATAAACTCGGAGTACATACCTGTTTAACCTTTCGCATTGAATATATTTATAAGCAATTCTTATTGCGAAGTCTTATAGCTTTAAACTCTACTCGGATTATCGGCGAGACCTTTAGCTCAGATGAAATCTCCAGACGAAGTCAGCGGGTCTTAACCCGGACATAGTCACCACATATAGTCATCGGGTCTTAAATCCCGGATTTACATCACAAAGTTTCATGCATATTTATTCACATGTTACAGCATTCACATCGACTATCATATTTGTAATTCATTTGCCTCATCAAATATCTAATAAAACACACCTTCCCCAGTTTGTCATTTGGCCACAGTATATATATACACTTTCACGTACATCACATTGGCCATTCGGCCTTATCTCATATATACACATTCACATTCATCACATAAAATTCTGAATCAAAATATAAATTTTCATATATTCACATAAACTTTCATGTATACACTTTGTCTTGGCTGAATCTACATCTATCATTTTCCAATGAATAATTCAATTTCAAGCCATACTATCATTTCATATTCGAATACTTATAAACTTACAATTTCACAATTTTAATATCAAAGATCCATCTAACACTCATATATCATTTTATAATGTCACAAATTAGAATTCACGTATGGGTTTAATCAATAGCTTATGAGCAACTAAAACAAGTTTTATCAATGTTTACAACATAATCACATATTCTCTACAAGTTGTTTTCCTGAGCAACAGTTGTTAAATTATTTGTAACTGGAGCTACAAAACTCCAAATGATGTGTTGTTAATTTTCCATGAAAATAGACTCGTATATCTTCTATCCAAAAAATTTTCAGAATTTTTGGTTTGGCTAATCAATACCAGATATTTCTTAAAATTTCCCCTATTTTACTGCTTGACTATTCTGACTACTCTTCACTAAGAATTGAATTTCTCATTGTACAGAATTCAAAATATGTTTTCGTTTTTTTTTTTGAAACTAGACTCATTAAGGAGTCTAAGCATATAAATCTTATCTTATAATCATTTTTTTAATATTTATAATGATTTTCCAAATATTGGACAGGGGATTTCGGAGCCATTCTGACTCTGTCTCACACAACTTAAAAAAATCTCATTATCGGCAACCCCTTTACTTACACGATTTCTTTTATACGAAACTAGACGCATCAAGCTTTAATTACATAATCCATTCATCCTTTAACTCAATTCCCACAATTTATGGTAATTTTTCCAAAACACACTACTACTGCTGTCCCAAGCAGATTTATACAAATTTACTCTGTAAAGTTCTCATTCACATATTTAAAACATAATATCATATATGCCATCATTTAGAAAAGTCATTGACCTTAACATATATACTTAATTCATATTCATCCCATTTAAAAACTTAAAACTTACAAAGGAATCAAACTCAAATACTTAAGAACTTACCTCGTATCTTTCTGAGT
Organism: Gossypium hirsutum; assembly: GCF_007990345.1. Lineage (NCBI taxonomy): Eukaryota > Viridiplantae > Streptophyta > Magnoliopsida > Malvales > Malvaceae > Gossypium > Gossypium hirsutum. Next base: position 56,439,837 of record NC_053436.1, on the reverse strand, counting down.
AGTTACGGGTCGGCTATTTCGTCACTTTAGCTTTCACCTTATCCGAAGTTGTCCCTATGTGCTCTTAAGCTTAATTGAGTAAATTAAGTATATCAACTTCATATACTTCACTTAATCAAAGCAAGAAATACAATTATCCTCACTATCTCACACATATACATTCAGTCAATCATTACTATGTTACAAGTCAAGCCTAGCTTAGGCTAGATCGAACATATATAATCTTTTAACTCAATTTACGAATCAAGACATATTAGTTATCAAACGTTGACCATGATACACATAGTGAGCTCCATTTTTTTTTTAACTCACATTCGGCACATAAAAACATACACAAAATTTTCCACACAAGCTAGTATTTTAGTAATTAATATGATACAAGTTAAATCAAAAGTTTACAATAAAATTACAAGGTACATACATAGGGTCCATATACATGTTTATTTTAAAACACCACCCTTTAAACCCTCTAGCTCTACTTACAAAAGACTCTCATAACTAAAATCCATAAGTAAGTCATCCAATTCCACCATTTCAATAAGTATTTTATACCAAATCTAATAACTAAATGTTATTAATGAGATTCATACCAAGACCGAATATTCATTAACAACCAAAGCATATATTCAACAATTTAACAATGTGTTTAACCTCCATGGCCGAATAGATCCTTTCTATTCCATTTAACTACCATAAATTTAAAGTATTTAAATCAAGTTCATGAGTTTCTAATTTCATTACTTCAACCATTCAAAGCCTATCTAATTTCTCAAATAGATTTCTAATACAAGAATTAAGCCAACCTACTAACCTTAACACCCACATTCGGCAAGTGACCACACACACACTCTCATAACCGAATTTCCATACTACTAAAACCTCTATACACATATTCCCCTTATTCATCTTCAATTTAAGCTCCCAACTCATAAAACATAAGGAATAGAAATCATCTTCTAAGTTTCCTACCTTAACCGAATGCCCAAATCACCACAAGGATCAAAATTCACACATGGGCTCAATCAAAGACCTATCCATCAACTAAAATTTCATAAAATCTCAAAGAATTTACCTAAAACTTACCTTAATTAAGCAAGTAGAAGACCGAATGCCTAGCTTCTTTTCCCCCCCTTTTTTTTCCTCCTTAGTTACGGCAATAAGAGAAAACAAAGAGAAAAGTTTCTTTGTTTTATTATCACCATTATTTTTTTTTATTTAATTCATGTTTTCAAATTATAAACTATTAAATATTATTTACTAAATATAATATACACATAATGCCAAAATCATAACATCATTACCATCCACTATTGTTAAAAGTGGGCCATTTGACATGCAAGTCCACAACTTTAGTAATTTAACATTTTAATCACTTGGACATTTGCCTATCATATTTTTAAAGCTTTTCAAATATGTCCTTTTTAGCTAATTTCACATCCAAATGACAAAATTAAAACATGAAATTTTTACACATACTTATTCACAAATAATAAGCATAGAATATAACAGTTAATTATTTTTGTGACTCGATTTTGTGGTCCCAAAACCACTTTCCGACTAGGATCAAATTAGGGGTGTCACAGGCTTCTGATCGTTGATCTAACGATAGCGAAATATCTTCGAGCTCGTTCGATATACCCACATGACTTGTGTTATTGTTCCACCTATTTAAATAATATATTATTTCAAAAAATATAATAATAAAAAATATGAAAACTATATTATTAAATTAATCTTACCTTATTACGAGTGGGAATTGGTAAGGGAAGTTTACTTGGGGATGTAAAAATGGTAGTGTAACAGCTCGTTTTTTAATGGTATCGAAAATAGTGGTTTCAGGACCACAAATTTGATGGAAGAGTTTATAAATATTTAATATTTAATATTTACAAGTCAAATATAGTATTATAGTAAAATTTGAATTGATAATTTTAGTTAATTGAATGATTATTTAAGTTTAAGTGAGTTAACTCTAAAGTCAAGTAATTTTAAAAAATGAGGTATCGGAACTTCATTTTTATAAACCGAGCCCACAAATATTTCTATTAAATATTTACGGAGTGATTATATAGGTGTATTAAAATTTGGTTGAGAAATTTTATCGTTTAGTTAGTTAATTAAAAAAAAAGGACTAAATCAAAAAATGTGCAAAAGTCAAGAGATATTAGTGTTTTGGTTTAAATTGATTTTATGGAATGTTTGAGTGGTTTTAAATGGCAATTAAGTTATTTTAGTTTTAGTAGACGGTAATAGTTTAATAAACTAAGACTTTCTAAAATAATTATTATTAAATAAAATATTAAAGTAATGAAATAAAATAGATTTAAAAAAAAGGTGAAAGTGGTCATTGTCTTATTTTGTTTTATTATTTTCTAAACACCATTGTTGAAGGACTTGGGAGCTTCGGTCTTGGCTATTCTTGGATGCATGTAAGTATAATTTAGCTTATTTTTCATGATTAGTATGTTTTTGAGTTAGTTAAAATGGTATTTATTTAGTATTGAAACTAATTTATGAAATTGACGAAGTTTAGAAAAAAAATGTTCTTTGATGTTCTTAATGTTTCTTGATATTTATGTTTTGGATTGAAGTAAATGATGGGTTTTTAGCTATTTGGTAAAATGGGTTTGAGTGATTTTAAGATTAGGGATTAAATAAATATAATGTTGAAATTATTAGGTTTTGTTGAGAAATTTAGCATGATTGAGGGTTGATTTGGAGTAGTTAAAATTCGGTTCTTTGGGAAAAGGGGTTAATTTTAGAAATAACCATGTTTAAGTCTTAGGGATCAAATTGAGTAACATGTAAAATTTTGGGGCTAATGTATAAATATTGTAAATAAGAAATAAGATGTATTAAATTGAATATTATGTGAAATTGAGGTTGATAAAATGAAATAAATTACTTTATAGATCATGAACAAGTTGATAACCAGGAAAAGATAAAGTTGCGAATTAGCCTCTGAACTTTTGTTGTTTTTGTAGTTTAGCCATGGTAAGTTCGTAGTCATTAAATTCAAACTTTATTTATTTAATTAGTTTGATTATTGGTTAATTTGATAATCGATAATATGTATTTGAATGATTAGTATTTTAAATGTAATGTTATGGAAATATATATATGAAAATGGTTATGGAGTGGATTATAGAATTTCAATATAGAAGATTAATGTAAAGGATTTAAATTATGAATTTAATAATTGTGAAACGATATACTCATGTATGTATTTGTCGATTTATCTGACTAGTGCTAGGTGCAACTCATTGTTGGTACATCCAACTAGTGCTAGGCATACATTTGATATCGTCGGTTTACACGTCTAGCGTTGGGCGTAACTCAATGTTGATACATCCAACTAGTGCTGGGCACACATTTGATATCGTCGATTGACCCGACTAGTGTTGGGCGTAACTCATTGTTGGTACATCCAACTAATGCTTGGCACACATTTGATATCATTGGTTTACCCAACTAGCGCTGGGCACAACTCATTATCGATTTATCCAACTATTGCTGGCCACACATTTGATATCGTCGATTTATCCAACTAGCATTGGGCGCAAAACATTATCAGTTTATCCGACTAGTGCAGGGCACACCTATCGTTGGTTTATTCGACTAGCACTGGGTCTAAAACTTTGTTAGGATTTATCCGTCGGGCACCGAGTGCTAATAACAGGTTGATCCATGTTGATAATGTATAATGATCCACTGAAGAAAGTTAAAAAGGATCTATTCAAAAAGGACATCAACAAAAAGGGTCGGTATCTCATCCTTCAATCGTTCTCTATTCAGGTAACACGTTTCAGGTAAGATATGTATTATAAGTAGGAATATGAGATAAATGTTTGACTTGTATAATTTGGTGATAAATATAAATGCATTGTTGTAATTATATGTTTCATGAGTCTTTAAATATGTTAATTAGTTATGTTTATGGTGGGTTTAGAGAGTAAAATGGATATATGAGTATTTTCTAATCATTAGGTACATCGGGTAATCAAGGATTAATGGAATAAATATGAATATATGTATGGAAGGTTACCTAGTTATAATTTGTAAATTGAAAATTAATGTTGTGAAGAATTGATATAAGATTTGATGATGGTGAATTAAGTGTTGAATGGAATTTGGAAGGCAAAGCTTATTACGCATGTTCATGATTGGTTGTATTTATATGTCCTATTGATTTATTTGCTAACCTTCAAAACGTGTGTGTATAGGAATGAAAGATGTGAAATTGGCATATAAATGAATTCATGTTTGAATGGTTTCAATTTTGTATGTTCGGTAAGACTAAGTTCATGTTATACGAGCTAGGTGTAACATCCTGAATTAGGGTCTAGTCGGAACAGTGGTTTCGAGACTACAAATTCAAAATGGAAATAATTATTTTATGATTATTTGATGATCCATGATAAGATTGCATGTTTGTGTGAAATTTCCATAAAGAAATTCTGTACTTAAGGTGTCCAATTTTACTTTAGAGACTAAATTGAATAACTTGCAAAACTTGTGTTCTAGAAGCTTCAAGCATGAAATTGCATTGGATTATTAATTAGAGGTCCTTAAATAGTAATTAGACCAAGTTCTAAAATTTTGGACAAAATGGGCATGAATAGGAAAATTTTTAAAGAAAGGCTTAAAGGGTATTTTTTTCATTTGTTAAATGAAAGAATAAAAAATGGAAAATAAGTCAACAATTTGCTCATCTTCTCCAAGTGCTAACCTAAATTTCCAAGAGCCATAGCTAGGGTTTTGTTCAACTTCTCAAGCTTGATTGTAAGTGCTCCCAAGCCTCGATTTTTATGTTCTTTGCATTTTTGAAGTCCTTAAAGCATGATCTATCCATTTCTAGCCATATTTTGAGCTAGGGTTCATAAATGAAATTTGGCCCATGTGTGACATGTTTGTATTTTGTTGATTAATGGAAGATTAAGAAAGTCTGATGTGTGATGAACATCTTTTACTAAGTGATTTTTAGTGAAAACACCTAAAAAGGAGTTGTTTGTAAAAGGTGTAAAAATGAGTAGTAAAAATGTGAAATAAAGGAAAATGTGGGCTGATATGAGCATGGTATAGGATCGGCTAGGCTTGGGTAACCAAGAAAATGCATGCATTTTATTTTACGAGCCTAAGGACAAAAGTGTAAATAAGTGAAAAGTTAGGGCTAAAAAGGTAATTTTACCAAAGTATGGATTAAAGGTCGATTTGAGCAATGTGTGTATTGAACAAGTTAAATTTGGCATTATAGATCAAGAAAAACGTGAATCGGGTCTTAATCGGGGGAAAAACAAAGTTTACGAGGATTAGGCTTGTTTCAATCATTTTGTACCGAGGTAAGTTCATTTGCAAATTATGTAAGATTTACCATACTTTAAATGCTTTAATATTGCATGTATGGTAAGTATATATATAATTAATGTGATGTTGTACCATGTGTAAATGCTTAGATTTTATTATGAATTATGCTTTGATTATTCCATGAGTATGTGATTGATGCTATGGATATTGAAATCGACATTACGAGCAAGTTCAACAGAAATATGGTATCGAATAATCCTATTTGAACCTTAGGAATAGTTTAGGATACAAGTGACATGTCACTAGGAACTATGTCATCTGAGCTCATGAGTTCTGGTCTGAGTTCATGGTGTTCCGAGTACTAGTCTTGTATGTTCTACCGGTGGATAGGTTGTCTGGCATGTGTTACGGATACCTAACAGCTTCTGTGAGCAGCCCATGTAGTTACATCCTGATCGATAGCTTGTATGAGTAGAACAGTGAGTAGCTCGAAAGCGAGCAACATGTGATATGTGATATGAGGTAGCGTTGGCAACATATGGGGCACTTAGGTGCGAGATTTCGATGTATCCAATGGTATTCCAAGTGTTCAACGGTTAGTTTAAAGAGAAGTTCCATGGGTAATCTTGATGAATATGTCAAAGACGAGAAAGTAAGTATTATGTGCAAGTTGGTACAGGTATGTACATAAACCCATGATTAAAGATCTCAGTATGCTGTGAATATGTGGTAAGAATGCATATGAGAAAGTTATGCTTATGAGACTTAATGACATTTATGAAACTTTACCTTATGTTAATTGTATGATTTATGTTGCTTATTATTTGCATGTGAACTTACTAAGCTTAAAAGCTTACCCCCTTCTTTTCTTTTTATAATGTTGCCAAGCTAGCTCGGGGATCGGAGGACGTCGGAGTTTTCGATCACACTATCAATTGGAAAATTTGGTATAGTTAGATTCAACATTTTGAATATGGCATGTATAGGGACGTGGTCTTTCTGTTACGTGTCATATTGATTAGCCAAATGTGTTGGCTTATGATGGTATTGTGATTCTTTTTGTATATGGCCATGAGAGGTGGCTCATATTGATTATTTAGGCTATAACCCCAACCATTTGTGCATGCATACAAATGTGTTGCTTGTGGTTGATTATGTTAATGAGTGTGATGGATGGCATGTATATTTAATGCATGAAGTATGATTAAATGATTATGACAATAAATGTGGTATAACGATGAATAGATATAAAATTGGTGTGGAATGCCATATGAAAGCCTAATGGTTTAATAGATATGAAATTGGTGTGAAATGCCATATGAAAGCCTAATGGTTTAAGTACGTGATATGTTGACACTACCAAGTTATAAATTGACCATGAATGTGAATGCTTGACTAACTAAAGGTGCCATGTTGCATGCTATGAAGATAGTGTAGATGGGTGAGTGTTTAAGGGTGGCGAATGGCTTGGAAAATAACCTAGAAATTGTCCACATGGTTAGACACACGGGCATGTGTCTAAGCTGTGTGAGACACACGGTCTGCCCTATGGACGTGTGATCCAACTGTGTGTCCCCTACACCTTATTTAAAGCAAAATACAATGCCCAGTAGTAAACACAAGGGCAGAGACTCGACCGTGTGTCTTAGCCGTGTGAAGGACACGGCCTCAGGAAATTGGCATGTGCCCTAGCCGTGTGAAGTGGAATTTAATTCGCCACACGGCCTAAGAACACAAGCATGTGACTTGGCCATGTGACTTCATTTTACTGATGACGTCATATTCAGAGAGTACACAGGTTGAGGGCACGGACGTGTCCCCAGTCACACGGGCGTGTGTGACCACACGGCCTACCCACACGGGCGTGTGACTCTCCAAAACAAGAAAATTTTCTCAGTGTCAAGAAGGTTCTGAAAGTTCTCGGTTTAATCCCAAACTGCTTCCGATGTATGCTTTGGGCGTCGTAGGCCCTTATAAGGGACAAATTGCATGTGATTGAAAAGTTTTAAATTTGGATGAAATTTTATGGCCCGATTTGTATGAATGTTTATGTTTAAGTCCGGTAATGCCTCAAACCCTGTCCCGGCGTTGGATAAGTGTAAGAGGTGTTATATTTAGTGGTATTAGAGCTACGATTTAGTCGATTCTCAGACTAACATAGCATCTGTACTAGTCTAGCTATACTTGTCATACATATATTATGATAGTGTGACGACTCCTGATGATTTAAAAATGTGTTTTCATATAGTAAATGGATCCCAATAGAGCTGTGGCGGATGATGTTGAAAGTAACGCGCCTGCTCCCACTGAATGAGCAGTGCCATCTGATAGTAGACCCACAAATGTTAGTAGAAGAGAAGGAGGCAGGGATGCCTTTCTCTATATGATGGATGCCTAGTAGACGGAGTTTATTCGAATGAACCTGAACGCTCAACCCTCTTTACCCTTTCAAATCCTCAACCCGTACCCTAAGTGCCTCAAGGTATGGATTTTATGAGATTTCATAGTACCCCAGTTAATAAAATTCGAAAGCAATGAGCCGAAGAATTTAGGGCCAATGCCGATGATGACCCCGAAAAAATAGAATTTTGGCTTGAGAATTCTATTCGGGTGTTCGATGAGCTATCGTGCACACCCTAAGAATGTTTAAAGTGTGTTATTTCCTTATTGAGAGACGCGGCATATCATTGGTGGAATACATTAGTTTCGATGGTTCCGAAAGAAAGGGTCACATGAGAATTCTTTCAAGAGGAGTTCCAAAAGAAATACATCTGTGAGCAATTCATCGATCAAAAGCGTAAAGAATTTTTTGATTTCAAATAAGGCCTCATGTTAGTTAGTAAGTACGAAAGAAAGTTTGTCCAGCTCAATAAACATGCTTGGGAGTGTGTATCCTCCGAGGCTAATATATGTAGAAGGTTTGAAGATAGAGTTAATGAGGATATTAGAGTGTTAGTGGGTATTCTTGAGCTGAAGGAATTTCTTGTGCTCGTTGATCGGGCTTGTAAAGCTAAGGAACTGACCAAGGAAAAGAGAAAACTTAAGGCTGAGGTTAGAGATATAAGGAAGAGGCCAACGAGCAAGTCATTTCCATCTCAGTCTAAGACATCCAGAGATATGTATTCACGTTCTTATGTTTCAGCTGGACATTCGTACAGAAATCGTAAGAAGCAAAATTCAGGTTTTAAATCTCAGGCTACATCTACGTGCTAGTGTGGGTAATGATAGACCTTCCAGACCCGAGTACCAACAATGCGATAGAAGCCATTTTGGTAAGTGTAGGGTGAATGATGGATCTTGTTTCCAATGTGGTTCTCAAGACCACTATATCAAAGACTGTCCTGATATGATCAAGAAAGAAAAATTTCAGAGTACAAGGTCAGGTAGTACTACTACAAAAGGGAGATCCTCGAGAAATGCTTGTAACGGGGCTAGTAGTAAATATGCAACAAGGGATACAGCGGTGAGATCCAAAGCTAGAGCTCCGACTAGGCCCTATGCCATACGTGCACATGAGGACGTATCTTCTCCCGATGTCTTTTTCTCTTTATGATACTACTGTTATTGCCTTGATTGACCCTGGTTCCACTCATTCATATGTGTGCATAAAATTGGTAACTAGTATAAATATACTTGTTGAGTCTACAGAATTTATGATTAAGGTATCAAACCCGTTAGGCAAGCATGTTTTAGTTGATAAAGTATTTAAGAAATGTCCCTTGATGATTAGAGGTTATTATTTTTCGGCTGACTTGATGTTGTTGCCATTTGATAAATTTGATGTTATATTGGGTATGGATTGGTTGACATTTCATGATGCTATAGTAAATTGTAGACAGAAAGTCATAAAATTGAAATGTGAAAATGGTGAAATTCTTCGGGTTGAATCAGATGAGCCAGATAGATTGCTAACCGTAATTTATTCGATGTCTGCTCAGAAATGTATAAGAAGAGGATGTGAAACTTATTTGGCTTATGTGTTGAATACAAAAGAATCTGAATTGAAGATTGAATCGGTGCCTGTTGTATGTGAATATCTAGATGTATACCCGGAAGAATTGTCAGGTTTACCTCCAAACAGAGAAGTGGAGTTTGGTATTAATGTAATGCCAAGGATAGCACCTATCTTAATTGCTCCATATAAGATGGCCTCGACTGAGTTGAAGGAACTGAAGACACAGTTGCAAGAATTGACCGACAAGGGTTTTGTGAGACAGAACTTTTCACCGTGGGGTGCTCCGGTATTATTCGTGAAAAAGAAAGATGGATCTATGAGATTGTGTATAGACTACCGACAGCTCAATAAGGTAACAATCAAGAACAAGTATCCCTTGCCAAGGATTGATGACCTGTTTGATCAATTGAAAGGAGTGACATGGTTTTCTAAAATAGACTTGAGGTCCGGCTACCATAAGTTGCGAGTTAAAGAGTCGGATGTACCTAAAACTACTTTTAGAACGAGGTATGGCCACTATGAATTTCTTGTTATGCCATTTGGGTTGACGAACGCACCTACTATGTTTATAGATTTAATGAATTGAATATTCTGGCCATATTTGGACAAGTTTGTAGTTGTGTTTATTAATGATACTCTGATTTATTCGAGAGATGAGGCAGAGCATGTCGAACACTTGAGAACTGTTTTGCAGATTTTGATAGATAAACAGTTGTATACCAAATTTAGTAAACGTGATTTTTTGCTTTGAGAAGTTGGATTTTTGGGCGATGTTATTTCAGATGATGGTATTAGAGTTGACCCGAGTAAGATCTCAGCTATTGTTGAATGGAAACCACCGAGGAATGTAACTGAGATTAGAAGCTTTCTAGGCTTGGTCAGTTATTACAGACGATTTGTTAAAGGGTTCTCCATGATTGCTACTCCGATGACGAGGTTGTTATAGGAGGATATCAAGTTCGAATGGACAAAAAGATGCCAGCAGAGTTTTGAGAAATTAAAGGAACTGTTGACTGAGGCTCCGGTTTTAGTACAACCCGAGTCAGGCAAAGAATTCGTGATTTATAGTGATGCCTCCTTAAATGGTTTGGGATATGTACTTATGCAAAAGGGTAAAGTCATAGCTTACGCTTCGAGACAGTTGAAGCCTCACGAGAAGAATTATCGAACACATAATTTAGAGTTAGCCACCATAGTATTTGCTTTGAAGATTTGGCGACATGATTTATTTGGTGAGAAATGCCATGTCTATACCGATCAAAAAAGTCTGAAGTACTTGATGACTCAAAAGGATTTGAACTTGCAGCAACAAAGACGGTTGGAACTATTGAAAGATTATGAGCTTGTGATTGATTACCATCTGGGTAAGTCGAATGTGGTCACTGACGCTTTGAGTATAAAGTTGTTGTTTACTTTGAGGGCTATGAATACACGGCTGAATTGGTCTGATGATGGTTCAATTCTAGCCGAGTTGAGTGCTAGACCGACTTTTCCTCAACAGATTTGTGATGCTCAAAAAGTTGATAAAGAGTTGCAAGCTAAGAGAATTTAGTGTGAGTCTAGCAGTGAACCAGATTTTCTGAGTGATTTCGATGGTTGTTTATGATTTCGTGGTAGGATTTGTGTTCCGAAGGACATTAAGTTGATTCGAAATATTTTACATGAGGCACACAACAGTTGTTTGTCAGTTCACTCAGGCAGTACAAAAATGTACAAAGACTTGAAGAAAATGTATTAGTGGAATGGTATGAAAAGAGATATCTAAGAGTTTGTATTGAAATGCTTAGTTTGTCAGCAAGTAAAAGCTGAACACCAAGTACCTTTAGGTTTACTTCAGCCCATCATGGTTCCCGAGTGGAAATGAGACTGGATTACTATGGATTTTGTGACAGGTTTGCCTTTAATTCCGAAAACGAAAGATGCCATATGGGTTATTGTCGATAGACTGACTAAATCTGCTCATTTTATTTCAGTACTACCGATTACTCACTTGATAAGTTAGCTAAATTGCACATTGGTGAAATTTTGAGACTTCATGGAGAACCTATATCGATTGTATCGGATAGAGATCCGAGGTTCACATCACGATTTTGGAAAAAGTTACAAGAAGCTTTGGGTACAAAGCTGAATTTCAGCACTGCTTTCCATCCGAAGACTGATGTTCAGTCTGAGTGAGTAATTCAGATCTTGGAAAACATGCTTCGATGTTGTGTATTGGAATTCCAAGGTAGTTCGGAAAAGTACTTACCATTGGTGGAGTTTACCTACAACAACAGCTATCAGTCGAGTTTGAAAATGGCGCATTATGAGGCATTGTACGGACATAAGTGCCGAACACTTTTGTATTGGACTGAGCTTAGAGAAAATCAGATTCTTGGGGTCAATTTGGTTAAGGAAACCGAAGAAAAGGTCAAAGTGATTTGAGATTGTTTGAAAGCTGCTTCGGATAAAAAAAATCCTATACAGATTTAAAAAAAAAAGAAATTGAGTATCAAGTCGGTGATAAGGTATTTTTGAAAGTATTTCCATGGAAAAAGGTTTTGAGATTTGGCAAGAAGGGCAAGTTGCGTCCTCATTTTATAGGGCATTATGAGATCACTGAGAGAATAGGGTTGGTTCCCTATTGGTTGGCTTTACCATCAGAGATGGGAAAGATTAACAATGTATTTCATGTGTCTATATTGTGCCGATATAGATCAGATCCTTCACATGTGATTTCACCGACAGACGTTGACATTTGACTGGATATGACTTATGGTGAGGAACCAGTTAAGATTTTGGCTCGATAAGTCAAACATTTGAGAAGCAAAAACATTGCCCTTGTAAAGGTATTATGGCAAAGACATGGGGTTGAAGAGGCTACATGGGAGCCCGAAGAGGCCATGAGAAAAAAATACCCAAACCTTTTTACCGGTAAGATTTTCGAGGATGAAAATCCCTAAAGGAGAGAGAGTTGTAATATTCTGAATTAGGGTATAGTCAAAACAGTGGTTTTGAGACCACAAATTTGAAAAAGAAATAATTATTTTATGATTATTTGATGATCCATGATACGATTGCATGTTTTTGTCAAATTTCTATAAAGAAATTCTATGCCTAAGGTGTCCAATTTGACTTTAGAGACTAAATTGAATAACTTGCAAAACTTGTGTTTTAGAAGCTTCAAGCATGAAATTGCATTGGATTATTAATTAGAGGTCCTTAAATAGCAATTAGACCAAGTTCTAAAATTTTGGATAAAAATCGGCATGAATAGGAAAATTTTTAAAGAAAGGTTTAAAGGGCATTTTTGTCATTTGGTAAATAAAAAAATAAAAAGGGAAAATAAGTCAAAAATTTGCTCATCTTCTTCAAGTGCTAGCCAAAATTTCCAAGAGCCATAGCTAGGGTTTTGTTCAACTTCTCAAGCTTGATTGTAAGTGCTCCCAAGCCCCGTTTTTTATGTTCTTTGCATTTTTGAAGTGCTTGAAACATAATCTATCCATTTCTAGCCATATTTTGAGCTAGGGTTCATGTATTAAATTTGACTCATGTGTGACATGTTTGTATTTTTTTGATTAATCGAAGATTAAGAAAGTTTAATGTGTGATGAACATCTTTTACTAAGTAATTTTTAGTGAAAACACCTAAAAAGGACTTGTTTGTAAAAGGTGTAAAAATGAGTAGTAAAAATGTGAAATAAAGGAAAATATGGGCTGATATGAGCATAGTATAGGTTCAGCTAGGCTTGGGTAACCAAGAAAATGCATGCATTTCATTTTACGAGCCTAGGGACTAAACTATAAATAAGTAAAAAGTTAGGGGTAAAAAGGTAATTTTACCAAAGTAAGTGTTAAGGGTCGATTTGAACAATGTGTTTATTGAACAAGTTAAATTTGGCATTATAGATCAAGAAAAACGTAATTTGGGTCTTGATCGGGGGAAAAACAAAGTTTACGAGGATTAGGCTTGTTTCAATCATTTTGTACCGAGGTAAGTTCATTTGCAAATTACGCAACATGTACCATACTTTAAATGTTTTAATATTGCATGTATGGTAAGTATATATATAATTAGTGTGATGTTGTACCATGTGTAAATGCTTAGATTTTATTATGAATTATGCTTTGATTATTCCATGAGTATGTGATTGGTGCTATGGACATTGAAATCGACATTACAAGCAAGCTCAATAAAAATGTGGTATCGAAGAATCTGGTTTGAACCTTAGGAATAGTTTACGATACAATTGACATGTCACTAGGAACTATGTGATCTGAGCTCATGGGTTCTGGTCTGAGTTCATGATATATGAGACACATGTTTTGGCGTTCCGGGTATTGGTCTTGTATGTTCTACCGGTGGCTGGGTAGTCCATCATGTGTTGTGGATACCTGACTGCTTGTGTGAGCAGCCCGTGTAGTTACATACTGACTGATAGCTTATGTGAGCAGACCCGTGAGTAGCTTGAAAGCGAGCAACATGTGATATGTGATATGAGGTAGTGTTGGCTACATATGGGGCACTTAGGTGCGAGATTCTGATGTATCAAATGGTATTCCAAGTGTTCAACGGGTAGTTCAAATAGAAGTTCCATGGGAAATCTTGATGACTACGTCAAAGACGAGAAAGTAAATATTATGTTAAGTTGGTACAAGTATGTACATAAACCAATGATTAAAGATCTCGGTATGCTATGAATATGTGGTTAGAATGCATATGAAAAAGTTATGCTTATGAGACTTGATGACATTTATGAAGCTTTACCTTATGTTAATTCTATGATTTATGTTGCTAATTATTTGCATGTGAACTTACTGAGCTTAAAAGCTTACCCCCCTTCTTTTCTTTTTATAGTGTCACCAAGCTAGCTCGGGGATCGGAGGACTTCGGAGTTTTCGATCACACTATCAATTGGAAAATTTGGTATAGTTAGATTCAACATTTTGAATATGGCATGTATAGGGACATGGTCTTTCTGTTGAGTGTCATATTGATTAGCCAAATGTGTTTGCTTATGATGGTATTGTGATTCTTTTTGTATATGGCCATGAGAGGTGGCTCATATTGATTATTTGGGTTGTAAACCTAACCATTTGTGCATGCATACAAATGTGTTATGCTTGATATGGTTGCTTGTGGTTGATTATGTTAATGAGTGTGATGGATGGCATGTATATTTAATGTATGAAATATGATTATATGAGTATGACAATAAATGTGGTATAACAATGAATAGATATGAAATTGGTGTGGAATGCCATGTGAAAGCCTAATGTTTTAAGTACATGATATGTTGACACTACCAAGTTATAAATTGACCATGAATGTGAATGCTTAACTAACTAAAGGTGCCATGTTGCATGCCATGAAAATAGTGTAGGTGGGTGAGTGTTTAATGGTGGCAAATGGCTTGAAAAATAGCCTAGAAATTGTCCACATGGTTAGACACACGGGCATGTTTCTAAGCCGTGTGAGATACACGGTCTGCCCTATGGGCGTGTGATCTGGTCATGTGTCCCTTGCACCCTAATTAATGCAAAATAGAATGCTTAGAAGTAAACATACGGGTAGAGACACGGCCGTGTGTCTCAGCCATGTGGAGGACACGGCCTCCGGACATGGGTGTGTGCCCTGGCCATGTAAAGTCTGCACTTAATTTTTGAAATTTAATTCGCCACACAGCCTAAGCACACGAGCGTGTGACTTGGCCATGTGACCTTATTTTTCTGATGACGTCATAGTCAATGAGTTACATAGGCTGAGGGCACAGGCGTGTCCCCAGTCACATGGGCGTGTGTGACCACACGGCCTACCCACCCGGGCATGTGACTCTCCAAAATAGGAAAATTTTCTAAGTGTCAAAAAGGTTCCGAAAGTTCTTCGTTTAGTCCCAAACTGCTTCCGATGTATGTTTTGGGCCTCATAGGCCCTTATAAGAGACAAATTGCATGTGATTGAAAAGTTCTAAATTTGGATGAAATGTTATGGCCAAGTTTGTATGAATGTTTTTGTTTAAGTCCGGTAATGCCTCGAACCCTGTCTCAACGTCGGATAAGGGTAAGAGGTGTTACAGTAGGTCACCAAAAAGCTCAACCAGTTAGGAACATCGTCAGAGTACAATCACACTATCCATCGATCCGTTTTGCTAGTTTTTGAATATTTTAACCTATGGTTATAAATGGCATGTATAGGGTTGTATGTTAAATTGGTATGCTTTGGGTTGTGCCAAGCTTTGGTATGTTTTAATATATTTTGTTACTAGTTGTGTATGGTCTTTTGAAATTAGGAAAGAAATAGTTAATTGATATATGATTGGTTCGTTAAAGTGATTAAATGATATATGTGTTTTGGCATGTAATAGGTGCTTGTCTAGTTTGATCACATGGTATATTTTGGCTCTTCTTGTGTCTAGTTGTATATATATAGTTTGATTTGGCTTGTATATGTTTAAACTTTATGGAGATGGTCATTTTAATTTTGACTATTTAAAATGGTAAGTTTTGATGGTATAACTTGAAAAGAAATGGCCTTTTGATATTCGTTATATATGTGATTGAGATATGGTATTGTAATTTAGTTCATGAAGGGTTTTGAAGTGTGAATTAAAGAGTCTATTGAGGACATATTGGTTAGTCAAAGGTTGGATGAGAATTCATGTTTTAGATGCTTTGAATGTACTTTTAACCATGTGAACTAGGTTAAATATGGTGTGTATTGGTATACAAGTAATTGAGTTTGAAATGGCTTGTGTTAGGGGCACTTTTTGTTGCACACGGCCGTGTGCAACTGTGACATCCCGAATTAGGGCCTAGTCGGAATAATGATTTTGAGACCACAAATCCGAGATAGAAATAATTATTTTATGATTCTTATGAGGTCTATGATATGAATGCATGCTTGTGTGAAAGTTTCGTGAAAAAATTCTATGCATAAAATGTCTAATTTAAATTTGGGGACCAAATTGAATAAAATGAAAAACTTGCATTCTTGAAGCTTTAAGCATGAAATTGCTTTAGATTATGAATTAGAGGGTCCTAATTAGCAATTTGACAAATTTCTACAATTTTGGACAAAAATGGACATGCAAAGAAAAAAATTTGAAAGAAAAACCCCAAGGGCATTTTGGTCATTTGGTAATTAAATGAAATAAAAAGGGAAAAATCAAGTGAAAATGTTGTCCATCTTCCTCCTTAGCTGCCGAAATTTGTGGAGAACCATAGCTAGGGTTTTCAAACTTTTCAAGCTTGGGGGTAAGTCCGTTCTAGCCCCGTTTTTAATGTTCTTTACATTTTTGAAATCCTCATAACATGATGTACCTGTTTCTAACCATATTTTAAGCTAGAGTTCATGTTGGAATTTTGACCCATGCATGAGAAGTTTGTGTTTTGATGTTTAATAGAAGAATATGATAGTTTGATATGTGTTCAACATCTTTTTCTAGGTGATTTTGCATGAAAACACCTTAAAGTGACCATTTTGTAGAATATGTAAAATAAATGATAAAAATCTAATTTTGATGAAAATATGGGCTGTTATGAATGCAAGGAAAATTCGGCTAGGGTTGGGTAACAAAGAAAATGCATGCATTTCATTTTACGAGCCTAGGGACTAAATTGTAAATAAGTGAAAAGTTAGGGGTACAAAGGTAATTTTACCAAAGTATGAATTATGGATTGATTTGAATAATGTGATTAATAAACAAGTTAAATTTGGCATTATAGATCAAGAAAAACGTGAGCCGAGTCTTGATCGAGGAAAGAATAAAGTATACGATGATTAGGCTCGATTACCATTATTTTGTACCGAGGTAAGTGCATATGCAAATAATGTGGTGTGTAGCATGTTTTTAATGTTTTGATATTATGTGATAAATGTTTTCTTGTTATTATGAGTTATATACTTATTAGTTGTTATGAAAGCATAAATGATAATTGGTTGTTACATACGACATCACAAGCAAGTACGATAAAGGATGCCTTGTGCAAGTGAGGAAAATCCCATTTGAACCTTAGGAATAGTCTAGGATGCAAGTGACATGTCACTAGGAATTTAGAAATCCTAACTCGTTTAGTTGGTCCAGGTTCGTGATATGTATGAGGCATCCGAGCTCGTTGAGTTGGTCCGAGTTCATTATGGATGCGAGCATCCAAGCTCGTTGAGTTGGTCCCAGTTCATTATGGATGCGATACATGTACTTGGGTTCCGGGTAATGTCCTGTGTGTCCTACTGGTGGCTACGTAATCCTTGAGTTGGTCGGACACCTGACAGCTTGTGTGAGCAGCCCGTGTAGCTACACCTTGACCAATAGCTTTTGAGAGCAAGCCTGTGAGTAGCTCCTTTGCGAGCGTTACATGTTATGAGGTAGCTTTGGCTACTTATGTATATGTGGCACTTATGTGCAAATTTTCCGCGTATCCAATAGTATTCTGAGTGTTCAACAGATAATGTAATGGATGTGATGAAAGTCCAGAGGAGGGCATGTTAAAGAGGTATAGTTATATGATATGCTACGATGAGTACAGGTATGTACGCTAAACCTATGAATAATGCCTTGGTAAAGAATGATTTGTGATGAGAGAGCATATGTGTACATATGATAAGTAAGTTAAAAAGTTTAAGTGATGAATAATCTTTATGTATATGTTACTATGTCCTTGCATGTTGATTGCTTTACTACCATTGCATATTATTTGCATGCGGGCTTACTAAGCTTTAATGCTTACCCCCTTTCCTTTCTATCCTTTGTAGTTCCGCCAAGCAAGCTCAAGGATCGAAAGCTGTCGGAGTGTTCGATCACACTATCAAAAGATTATTGGGTATAGTGAAATTTTTATTTTGAGTATGGCATGTATAGGGGACTTGTTTATTTTGTGACATGTGTCATGCTATTTGGCTAAATTGTGAAGGCCTATGATGTTGATGATTCATTTTGTAATGGCCATGTGATATGGCTTATATTTGATCATTGAGTTGTAATGTAATTACCCATGTATGCATGTGTTAGTGCCTTGGTGATGTGATATGTTATTGCTTGGTGAATGTATGATAAAGTATGGATTAAATGCTAAAACATAATGGATGACTTAATGGTTTAAAATGACTATAGTCATGAATGCATAATTTGAAGTTATGGTAACAAGTTTGATAATGCATGAAATTGGTGTGGAATGCTTCTAAGTGGTGTAACAAAATGAATGTGCAATAGTATGACATTATGAAGATGTGAGAGTACCATAGTATTGAATATTTGAGTGTCTAAATATGTTATGTTGCATGCTATGAAATATGTTTGAATGTATGAATGATTGAGGGTGACAATTGGCTTGGAAAATAGCCTTTAAATGGTCCACAAGGGTAGACACACGGGCATGTGTTTAGACCGTGTGTGACACACAGTCTACCTCACGGACGTGTTGAATGGCCGTGTGTCCCTTGCACCCTAATTTTGCTAGTCAGTATGCTCAATAGTAAACACACGGGCTAAGACACGAGCGTGTGTCTTGGTCGTGTGAGGGACACGGCCTACCCATATGGGCGTGTACTCTGGTTGTGTGAAGTCTGCACCTTTTTATGAAAAATTTATTTAATTTTAATTGACCACACGGTCTAGCCACACTATCGTGCGATATGGCCGTGTGACCCTAAATTGATGCTGACGTCATAGTCTGAGAGTTACACGGCTGGAGGACACAGGCGTGTCTAGGGCACACAGGTGTGGCCCCTGTCTTACATGGGAGTGTAGCTCTATATTAGGGAAAATTTTCCAAACTTTTCTAAAGTCTTTGATTTAGTCTCAAATCCCTTTCGATGGTTGTTTTGGGCCTCGCAGGCCCATATCGGGGACAAATCGTGTATGTATGAATGAAGTTGTTTTAAAGAACAATTTTATAGCCCGATTTTTGCTTAAATGACTGTGTATTGTTCGGTAATGTCTCGTATCCTATCTCGGCCTCAGGTACAGGTAAGGGGTGTTACATTTAGTGATATCAAAGCTATGGTTTAGTCGATCCTCAGACTAACCTAGCATATTTGAGTCTAGCTATACATGTCATACGTATATATATAATGATAGTGTGACGACTCCTAACAATATTAAAATTTGTTTTCATATAGCAAATGGATCTCGACAGAGCAGCAGCAGATGATGTAGAAAGTAACGTGCCTGCTTCAGCTGAAGGAGCAGTGCCATCTAAGAGTAGGCCCAAAACTGTTAGTAGAGGAGAAGGAGGCAGAGAGGCCTTTCTCCACATGATGAATGCATGGTATACAGAGTTTGTTCGAACGAACCCAAATTCTCAACCTCCCACACCTCTCCCAAATCCTCAACTCGCACTTATGATACCTCCACGTATGGATTTCATGAGATTTGCTAAAACACCTGTTGATAAAATTCGGAAAAAATGTGCTAAGGAATTTAGGACAAATGCCAATAATGACCCTGAGAAAGCAGAGTTCTGGTTAGAGAACTCGATACGGGTATTTGATGAACTATCCTGTACACTCGACGAGTGCCTAAAATGTGCCATATCTTTGTTGAGAGATGCGGCATATCACTGGTGGAGAACGCTGATATCTGTGGTACCACCGGAGAGGATTACTTAGGAATTCTTTCAAGAGGAATTCCGTAAGAAATACATTAGCAAATGGTTCATCGATCAAAAGCGTAAGGAATTTCTGGATTTGAAACAGGGTCATATGACAGTTAGTGAATATGAGAGAGAATTTGTCAGACTCAGTAAGTACGCTCGGGAGTGTGTATCCTCTGAAGCTAAGATGTGTAGAAGATTTAAGGATGGACTTAATGAGGATATCAAGACATTAGTGGGTATTCTTTAGTTGAAAGAATTTTTGGTACTCGTTGAACAAGCTTGTAAAGCTGAGGAGTTGATCAAAGAAAAGAGGAAAGCTGAATCTGAGGCAAGAGATACAAGAAAAAGATATATGAGTAAGTCATTGTCATCTCAGTCTAAGAAATCTAGAAAGGTGTACTCTCGTTCACATGTGTCAGCTGGACATTCATACAAAAACAGTAGAAAGCAGAATCCGGGTTTTAGATCTCAGGCTACATTCGTGATAAGTGTGGGTAAAGCTAAACCTTCCAAGCCCAAGTGCCAACAATGTGGTAGATGTCATTTTGGCACTTGTAGGTTGAGTGAAGGATCTTATTTCAAGTGTGGTTCTCAAGCCCACTATATTAAATACTGCCCCGAGATGGTAAAGAAAGAAAGATCTCAGAACTCGAGGTCGAGTGGCACAGTTTCTAGGGGAAGACCCTCGAGAAATGTTGGAAATGGGTCTGGTACTAAGAATGTGACATAAGATACAACAGTGAGATCTGAAGCTAGGGCTTCGACTAGAGCCTATGTCATACGCGCACGTGAAGATGCAACTTCTCCTGATGTGATCACTGGTAATTTTTCTCTCTATGATAATAATGTTATTGCTTTGATAGAACCTAGCTTTACTCATTCGTATGTGTGTATGAAATTGGCATCTAGTATGAATATACCTGTTGAGTCTACCGAATTTATGATTAAAGTGTCAAATCTGTTAGGAAAGCATGTGATAGTTGATAAAGTATGTAAGAGATGCCCTTTGATGATTAGAGGTCATTGTTTTCTGACTGACTTAATGTTGTTACCGTTTGATGAATTTGATGTCATACTGGGTATGGATTGGTTGACACTACATGATGCTATAGTGAATTGTAGACAGAAAGTTATTGAATTGAAATGTGAAAATGGTGAGGTTCTTCGGGTTGAATCAGATGACGCGGATAAGTCGCTAAATGTAATTTCTTCGATGACTGCTCAAAAATGTATAAGAAAAGGGTATGAAGCTTATTTCGCATACATATTGAACACAAAGGAATCCGATTTGAAAATCAAAACAGTGCCAGTTGTATGTGAGTATGTGGAAGTATTCCCGTAGGAATTTCCAGGTTTGCCTCCAATTAGAGAAGTTGAATTCGGTATTGGGTTAATGCCAGGGACAGTACCTATTTCTATTGCTCCGTATAGGATGGCCCCGATTGAGCTGAAAGAATTAAAGTTACAATTGCCAGAGTTGACTGACAAAGGTTTTGCGAGACCAAGCTTTTCACCGTGGAGTGCTCCCGTACTATTCGTGAAAAAGAATAACGGTTTTATGAGATTATGCATTGACTACCGGCAGCTCAATAAGGTGACAATCAAAAATAAGTATCCTCTTCCAAGGATTGATAACTTGTTTGACTAGCTGAAAGGAGCGATATGGTTCTCTAAGATAGACTTGAGGTCCGAATATTACCAGTTACGAGTTAAAGAGTCTGATATGCTTAAAACTGCCTTTTAGAACGAGGTATGGCCACTACGAGTTTCTTGTTATGCCATTTGGATTAACGAATGCTCCTGTCGTATTTATGGATTTAATAAACCAAATTTTTCAGCCATATTTGGATAAGTTTGTTGTGGTGTTTATCGATGTTATTCCGATTTATTCTAAAGATGAGGTAAAGCATGCCGAACACTTGAGAACTATTTTGTAGACTTTGAGGGTTAAACAATTATATGCCAAGTTTAGTAAAAATGAATTTTGGCTTCAAGAAGTTGGATTTTTGTGCCACATTGTTTTAAGAGATGGTATTCGAGTTGATCCCAGTAAGATTTCTGTTATTGTTGAGTGGAAGCCGCTAAGGAATGTAAATTAAGCTAGAAGCTTTTTGGGTTTGGCTCGACACTACAGGCGATTTGTGAAAGGATTTTCGATGATTGCCACTCCAATGATGAGGTTGTTACAAAAGGATGTTAAGTTCGAATGGACAAAGAAGTGCCAACAGAGTTTTGAGAAACTGAAAGCATTATTAACCGAGGCACCAGTGTTAGTACAACCGGAATCAGGGAAAGAGTTTGTGATTTACAGTGATGCGTCCTTGAATGGACTAGGTTGCGTGCTTATGCAATGAGGCAAGGTAGTAGCTTATGCTTCGAGGCACCTGAAGCCCCATGAAAAAAACTATCCTATGCATGATCTAGAATTAGCTGCCATTGTATTTGCTTTGAATATTTGGTGACATTACCTATTCAGAGAGAAATGCCATGTCTATACAGACCATAAAAGTCTTAAGTATCTGATGACCCAAAAGGACCTAAATTTGAGGCAATGAAGATGGCTTGAATTGTTAAAAGACTATGAGCTTGTGATTGATTATCACCCCGGTAAGACAAATGTGGTTGCCGATGCCTTGAGCAGAAAGTTTTTATTTTCTTTAAGAGCTATGAATGAACAACTAACCCTATCTCATGATGGGGCCCTTCTTCCATATATGTACAAATAGAGAGATTTGATTCATTTCGAATTCAAGAATTCAGAATGTCAGAATGAAAGGGTTCGCTTTGACCGTTAAGAGCAGGTAACCCGTTCCCTGTGTCTTTGTTTCTATTGCATTTTATCTCATCGTATCACATTCTGTTCTGCGATATTTGAGAATCACCCTCAATACCTTGGTGTAAGTGTCCGGGATAATCCTTTGTTCCATAGTCCCGGGGCTATTTACAACCAACCAATTAAGAATTCTCAGATGTACTAGTACTAGTAAATGCCTCAAAGATGCAGTCATCGATTCTCCCGAGAGGCCACAATTACCGTGAGCAAACACATTAATTTAATGACAAGGAGCGCATTTTTTCTATGCTACTAACACTTGTACTTGCTCTACTATTCTGCCCGTGCAATTCTAGCAGAGTTAAGAGATAGACCGACTTTTCTTCAACAGATTTGTGATGCTCAGGAAGCTGATAAAGAGTTACAAGCTAAGAAAGCTCAGTGTGAGTCAAGTAGTGAATCAGATTTTCAGAGAGATTCTGATGGTTGTCTGAGGTTTCGTGGAAGGATTTGTGTCCTAAAGAATGCTGAGTTGATTCAAAATATTTTGCATGAGGCTCATAACGGAGGTACGTCATTTCACCCAGGTAGCACAAAAACGTACAATGATTTAAAGAAAATATATTGGTGGAATGGCATGAAAAGAGATATACCCGAGCTTGTGTCGAGGTGCTTGATTTGTCAGCAAGTAAAAGCCGAACACCAGGTACCTTCAGGTTTACTCCAGCCTATTTTAGTTCTATAATGAAAAAGGGACCGAATTACTATGGACTTTGTGACAAGCTTGCCGTTGACACTGAGAAAGAAAGATGTCGTATGGGTTGTGGTTGACAAATTGACTGAATCGGCTCATTTTATACCGGTACGTGTTGATTATTCATTTGATAAGTTAGCTAAATTGTATATTTCTGAGATTGTGAGACTTCATGGAGTACCTTTATTGATTATTTCAGATAGAGATCCGAGGTTCACTTCGCGGTTTTGGAAGAAGTTACAAGAAGCTTTGGGTACAAAACTAAATTTTAGTACCGCGTTTCATCCACAGACTGATGGACAATCCAAGAGAGTAATTCAGACACTTGAAAATATGCTCAGACGTTGTGTTCTTGAATTCCAAGGTAGTTGGGAAAGGTACTTACCTTTGGTTGAATTTGCCTACAACAATAATTATCAGTCGAGCTTGAAGATGGTGCCTTATGAGGCATTGTATGGACATAAATGTCATACACCATTGTATTAGACTGAACTTAAGGAGAATAAGATTTATGGAATCGATTTAGTTAAGGAAACCAAAGAAAAGGTGAAAGTAATTCGTAATTACTTGAAAGCGACCTCGGATAGACAAAAGTCGTATACGGATTTAAAAAGGAAAGAGATTGAGTATCAAGTTGGTGATAAGGTATTCTTGAAAGTATCTCCATAGAAAAAGTTTTTGAGATTCGAAAGAAAAAGCAAGTTGAGTCCTCGTTTTATAGGACCGTATGAGATTACCGAAAAGATAGGGTCTGTTGCTTATCGATTGGCCTTGTCGACTGAGTTAGAAAGATTCATGATGTGTTTCATGTATCCATGTTGCGCCGATATAGATCTGATCCTTCTCATGTGATTGTACCGACAGAGGTTGAAATCAGACCGGATATGACCTATGGTAAGGAACCAGTTAAGATCTTGGCTCGGGAAGTCAAGCAATTGAGAAACAAAAGTGTTGCTCTTGTGAAAGTTTTATGGCAAAGACATGGGGTTGAAGAGGCTACATGGGAGACCGAGAAGGCTATGAGGAAACAATACCCAAACATTTTTACCGGTAAGATTTTCGGGGACGAAAATCCCTAAATGAGGGAGAGTTGTGACATCCCGAATTAGGGCCTAGTCGAAATAGTGGTTTTGAGACCAAAAATTTGAGATAGAAATAATTATTTTATTATTCTTATGAGGTCTATGATATGAATGCATGCTTGTGTGAAAGTTTAGTGAAGAAATTCTATGTATAAAATGTCTAATTTAATTTTAGGGATCAAATTAAATAAAATGCAAAACTTGCATTCTAGAAGCCTTAAGCATGAAATTGCTTTAGATTATGAATTAGAGGGTCTTAATTAGAAATTTGACCAATTTTTACAATTTTGGACAAAAATGGACATGCATAGAAAAAAAATTGAAAGAAAAACCCTAAAGGCATTTTGGTCATTTGGTAATTAAATGAAATAAAAAAGGGAAAATCAAGTGAAAATGTTGTCCATCTTCCTCCTTAGCTGCCAAAATTTGTGCAGAACCATAGCTAGGGTTTTCAAACTTTTTAAGCTTGGGGGTAAGTCCGTTCTAGCCCTATTTTTAATGTTCTTTACATTTTAGAAATCCTCGTAACATGATGTACCCATTTCTAACCATATTTTAAGCTAGGGTTCATGTTGGAATTTTGACCCATGCATGAGAAGTTTGTGTTTTGATGTTTAATGGAAGAATATCATAGTTTGATATGTGTTCAACATCTTTTAATAGGTGATTTTGCATGAAAACACCTTAAATGGACCATTTTGTAAAAGATGTAAAATAAGTGATAAAAATATGATTTTGATGAATATATAGGTTGTTGTGAGTACAAGGAAAATTCAGCTAAGCTTGGGTAACAAAGAAAATGCATGCATTTCATTTTACGAGCCTAGGGACTAAATCGTAAATAAGTAAAAAGTTAGGGGTAAAAAGGTAATTTTACCAAAGTATGAATTATGGATTGATTTGAATAATGTGATTAATAAACAAGTTAAATTTGGCATTATAGATCAAGAAAAACGTGAACAGGGGTCTTGATCGAGGAAAAAATAAAGTATACGACGATTAGGCTCAATTACCATCATTTTGTATCGAGGTAAGTGCATATGCAAATAATGTGGTGTGTAGCATGTTTTTAATGTTTTGATCTCATGTGATAAATGTTTTCTTGTTATTATGAGTTATATACTTATTGGTTGTTATGAAAGCATAAATGATAATTGGCTGTTACATACGACATCACGAGCAAGTACGATAAAGGATGCCTTGTGCAAGTGAGGGAAATCCCATTTGAACCTTAGGAATAGTCTAGGATGCAAGTGACATGTCACTAGGAATTTAGAAATCCAAACTCGTTTAGTTAGTTCGGGTTCGTGATATGTATAAGGCATCCAAGCTTGTTGAGTTGGTCCGAGTTCATTATGGATGCGAGCATCCGAGCTCGTTGAGTTGGTTTGAGTTCATTATGGATTCAATACATGTACTTGGGTTCCAGGTAATGGTCCTGTGTCTCCTACCGGTGGCTAGGTAATCCTTGAGTTGGTCGGATACCTGACAGCTTGTGTGAGCAGCCCGTGTAGCTACACCTTGACCAATAGCTTTTGTGAGCAAGCCCGTGAGTAGCTCCTTTGCGAGCGTTACATGTTATGAGGTAGCTTCGGCTACTTATGTATATGTGGCACTTATGTGCAAATTTTTCGCGTATCCAATAGTATTCCGAGTGTTTAACAGGTAATGGAATGGATGTGATGAAAGTCCCAATGAGGGCATGTTAAAGAGGTATGGTTATATGATATACTACGATGAGTACAGATATGTACGCTAAACCTATGAATAATGCTTTGGTAAAGAATGATTTGTGATGAGAGAGCATATGTGTACATATGATAAGCAAGTCAAAAGGTTTAAGTGATGAATAATTTTTATGTATATGTTACTATGTCCTTGCTTGTTGATTGCTTACTACCATTGCATATTATTTACATGTGGACTTACTAAGCTTTAATGCTTACCACCTTTCATTTCCATCCTTTGTAGTTCCGCCAAGCTAGCTTGGGGATCAGAAGCTGTCGGAGTGTTCGATCACACTATCAAAAGATTATTGGGTATAGTGAAATTTTTATTTTGAGTATGGTATGTATAGGGGACTTGGTTATTTTGTGATATGTGTCATGCTATTTGGCCAAATTGTAAAAGCCTATAATGTTGATGATTCATTTTGTAATGGCCATGTGATATGGCTTATATTTGATTATTGGGTTGTAATCTAATTACCCATGCATGCATGTGTTAGTGCCTTGGTGATGTTATATTTTATTGCTTGGTGAATGTATGATAAAGTATGGATTAAATGCTAAAAGATAAGGGATGACTTAATGGTTTAAAATGACTATAGTCATGAATGCATAATTTGAAGTTATGGTAACAAGTTTGATAATGCATGAAATTGGTGTAGAATGCTTCTAAATGGTGTAACAAAATGAATGTGCAATAGGATGACATTATGAAGATGTGAGAGTACCATAGTGTTGAATATTTGAGTGTTTAAATATGTTATGTTGCATGCTATGAAATATGTTTGAATGTATGAATGATTGAGGGTGACAATAGACTTGGAAAATAGCCTTTAAATGGTCCACACGGAAGACACACGAGCATGTGTCTAGCCTCACGAGCGTGTTGAATGGTCGTGTGCCCCCTGCACCCTAATTTTGCAAGTCAGTATGCTCAATAGTAAACATACGGGCTAAGACACGAGCGTGTTTCTTGGCCGTGTGAGGGACACGGCCTACCCATATGGTCGTGTACTCTGGCCATGTGAAGGCTGCACCTTTTTATGAAAAATTCATTTAATTTTAATTGACCATACAATCTAGCCACACGGCCATGTGATACGGCCGTGTGACCCTAAATTGATGTTGACGTCATAGTCAGAGAGTTACACTGCTGGAGAACACGAGCGTGTCTAGAGCACACGAGTGTGTCCCCTGTCTTACACGGACGTGTGGCTCTGGACACGCTCGTGTGGCTCTGTATTAGGGAAAATTTCCCAAACTTTTTTAAAGTCTTCGATTTAGTCAGGATCCCTTCTGATGGTTGTTTTGGGCCTCGTAGGCCCATATCAAGGACAAATTGTGTATGTATGAATGAAGTTGTTTTAAAGAAAAATTTTATAGCCCGGTTTTTGTATGAATGATTGTGTATGTGTTCAGAAATGCCTCGTATCCTATCCCGGCCTCGGGTACGAGTAAGGGGTGTTATAGCCACACTCGACCACCTTGCGCAGTCGTGTGTCATATTAATTTAAGTGTAGGTTTCACATAGTCTGACACACGACCTGCGACACGGTCGTATGACCTAAATTAGTGACTTACACGATTTAACACACGGGCTGGGACATGGTCGTATGTCCCATAGTTCGAATGCCCGCACGGCTGTGTGACCCCTATTTTGTAGATTTTCAAGTTTGGCCTAAAGTTTCCGTTTTGATTTGAATAAGTCTCTGATTATTCCCAAACTATTTTTAGGGCCACTTAAGTCCAATTTAAGGCCCATAAAAGTATTTATATCATGTTTAAATTATGTTATCGAATATAATATGTGAATTGCATGTTGGTCCATGTTGCGATGTTTAAGGTTTTGTTTTGCACTGTAATGCTCTGTAATCCTAATCTGGCATCGGAGACAGGTTAGGGGTGTTACAAGTAGGCAATACAATGCCCATGACTAAAAAAGGAGTATGCAACCACCGATTTTAATTTTTTGTGCTTCCATTGCCTAGCACATCTCTCAATACAATGTCGCCAATACAGTTGATCCCCAACTGAGTCATCTGGCTTCTTTTAAGTCGAGTAGTTTTTGGAGCCACCTTAAATGTACCAGATTTCGAGATTTAAAGACCCCCGATTAACCTCAATATGAATGCTCGCGCGAATTGTTGTCTTTCAATCGCATTAGAGTTGTCAAGATATGAGAAATTGTCTTTTGACCATTTCATTTCTATCCGATTACTACTAACTTGTTCAGCACTTTGCGTAATAGTTGGTAACGAATTGCACTCCAATCTCCAACATGCACTACCCTTGTAACAACTGGCGGTAAATTGAGTTGTAATGCTATATCGTCGAGTGTAATTGTACACTCACCACATGGAAGATAGAATGTGTACGCCTCAAGTCTCCATCTTTCCAGCAAAGCCCTAATAAGTGCGGGCTCCAGTTTAGTCCTCTAAGCATACGAGATACGTGCAAGAATCTCATCTCTTGCAAGTGTTGTTCAATGACATGCAATGTCGTTGTATTTAAATTGTGCATATACATCTTAATAATCCGATCTTCGATTTGACCATATAAACATAAAAAATTTAATAATATTAAAAAATTAATAATTATAATAATTAAAATAAAAAATGTAATAATATTTTTATTATTATTTGTAATTGAACGTCAGAAATGCGTTTGTGATCCAAACAAATTAGTAGTACTGACATTTCAAATATATGAAAATAAAATAAAATAAAATATTGAGACAAGAAGAATTTGAGAGAAAATGAATGAAAAAATTGAGAATAAAATAGTTGAGAGAACAGATGAATAGGATTGAGAGAATATGATTTGAATGAAAAAGAGAGAAAATGCGTTGGGTTGCAAATAAATTAGTTGTTAGAAAAAAAAATAATAGTCATTTGAATTAGTTGTTTGTTGAAACTTCTACCATTAGAGAAATACTGTTGGCTTATCGTTGGATGAAAACGCTCGTGCGTTTCCGTAATCTCTTTCTAAAAGCGATCAATTTCCCTAATTTTGAGAAAAACGATCTAAAACTCTATATACATTTTAAAATCGACATATTTACTTAACCCTTCCTTTAAATGTTAATTTTTTTTTCATTCCAATTCAAGGGGAGGGAGGTAAAGAAAAGGAAACAAATTTATTATATTTCTTTCGTTTTCCCCTATCAATTCAAAATGAAACAGTTAAAATCACTTAACTTTCCTCTCTTGCACTTCTCTTTTCCTTTACTTTCTCTTCTTTTCCTTTATCTTCTTTTTAACTAAACAATTTTATAAAATATGAAAAAATAATTAAACATATGAAGGATAACCCAGAGAATATAAAAAAATTAAAACATGGAAATAATAAAAACATAATAGAAAAATGACAGTGTGAAAAAATTGATGAGTATGTAAATAAATTATCAATATGTAAATAATTTATATGAACTTGGATAAATTAATTAACCTTTTTTAGAAATTGATGAATCGAAAATTAGTGTATCATATTCTCACAGTTGTTAATTCAAGCTTGGGAACAACTTTAATATTAGGGGTGGCCGACATATCAAATCCAACGGATATGCTTTATGGGTCCAATAATTTATTGCTTCATTTCTACAAGTCCTTTGTAATCCGTCAAAACTGGGACAGCTTGTCCCTTTGGATAAAAGAAACACGTCTCTACCAACACATCTACACTTGCATGAAAAAGGATTGCCTTCTCGACGTCAACACCACTTCAATCTTTCTCAGCCATTAAGTAACATAGCAAATATTGTAACACATCAACAATTCCTGACAGTTAAAAGAACCAACAATTTATAGGTATAATAGAGGCCACAAATTGTTTCATGTAATATAATAATAAAAATAATGGAGAAGCTCCACATTCTGCCGTACAAATGGCAGTATCAAGTCCAGGTTTGCTGGCATAGCGATTGACTTGATAAAAGACAAAAAAAGTACTAGAATAGAAACACACACCATGCTTTATCACCAGGCAATGCCTGGGTAGCAATTTATTTAATAGTTATAACATAAGAAAATAAGCCGTTTTAATTATAATAATACTCTTCCTCCTCTTCCCAGAGGCAACTCAGAGTTGATCTAGGTGATCCACATCCCCCAATGCCGTTGAAGCTCTGGTAAATGATGGAACCGCCTGAACCAAGCTCTTCGATGCTACTCTCCCGGCAATGGTATCCTTCAACAGCCAGCAGACAGGTCTGTTCAAATGAGTGACAATCAACATCCACATGCACGGCAACAGAGAAATTACTTGGTTTGAAGCAAACTAAAACCCTTTGCACCAACTGCTCCAGATTCAACTCTTTCAGATCATAGCCCACAGCTTCGAAGCTTGCATAACTAAAACCGTCTTCGGGTGTAACATGAATGGTCGAAATAGCATCGGTTTCGATTGAATTCATAGAATAACCACAAGGTTCGAACTCAAAATCGCATATCTCAGAGTTTGGAAGTATGTTCCTTATGCCAGACTTCATGGTCATCGAAGCTGCCGAGGTCGATTCGTCTTTGTAAAAAACCGTAGCCTTTTCAGTGTCCAAACCAGTCATGCACATCTCTAAAGTGTAAGTAGGGGCTTTGGTGTTAACAGATTCAGCAGAAGCAGAGTAAACATGCCATTGCTCTTTATCCAGCCCACCCATTTCGTAAGCTTTGCTACCAGCGCCAAGCTTGCCAAAATAGCTATCAAGAATAACAACTTCTTCAGTGAAGTAACGATGAGGATATGGCTGAGCAGCAGGGAAGATAAAACTCCCACGAGTGTACCGAACAGATTTTACGGTAAGAGAAAGGCTACCCGCCAACTTCAGGATGGGTGGGATCGAAAGAAGTAGCTTTGTTGTCCCGCAGGTTTTGATGATGATCTTGTATGGATATACAAAGAGGCTAGACTCAGAAAGGACATAGGAGTCCAAATGATAGTTTGATAGTGAAGAAACTATAGTGCACTCAGCTGGTCCTAGAATCTCATCCAGCTGGGCTCTCGACAATGATCTGAGACCCTTTCCTTCAGGGTCAACCAAGGCACCAGGCTCAAAAAATGAAATCTCGAGCCTCTTTTCATAACCCTCAAATCCAATTACAGATACCGCCATTGTGAAGTCGCCCAAGGAAATACCAGAACAGGGTTTCTTAGAAACAAAGAAAGTAGACAGGCGCCAAGTGAGGAGATCGTAGATAAAAAGAAAACAGTTGCAAGGAGAGCGGGGGAGGAAGCCGGCCGAAGATAGATACTAATACTAAGTAATAAAGCAAATAAAAATAAATTGACCACTTTAACAGTGGTCAGAAGGGCGCACTTGCGTTACGAATATCAGGATGGTTTGCGAGCGCACTGCAAAATAAGGAACAAGATTTGTCAGCATCAAATGATTTATGCAAGTACAATTGCCTTGTTCATGATCTACAAAACTCAAATATATGCCAACCACTTACGTTGGAGTAAGCAGCAGATCTGAACTTCTTGATTCCACCGTTTGGTCGAACGTCTTCAATGCTGTAACCGAGAGGAGCTTCGTAGAATAATGACTTACTACTACTAGACTTCTTTCTCCCTCCCTTAGTCTCCATAGATCATTCAGCCACACCTAAATTACAATTAGAAAACAGAACAAACAGGTCAGATGAAACATGCACGTATCAAGAACGGAATTGATAAATCAATACCTTGAGCTCTGGAAAAAAACAATTCTAATCATGAAACATCATATTCTTTTAAGTATACGGAAATCATGAAACCGCATATAGATTCAAGTATCCAGAAAACCATGAAACAGGATATATGTTGAAAGTATTTAGAAATTCAAACAAAATATGCATTGAAGTATCAAAAAAATCACAGCATGTTTAAGTTCAAAACTCGAACATCATCGTAATTTATTTAAAAAAAAACACAAAAGAAAAGAAAGAAAAAAAATAATGACTTTGGCAAGAAGCAAGAAAATTAAAACTATAGAGGCAACAAAAGCTAGCATTCAAAATACTGTAATTTTTAAGAAAATATAAAGTAAAACAAATTTATAGAAGGTACAAGAAACATGAAGACAAATATAACAATCTTATTCAAATAAATAAATAAAACATCATCATCTTAAATTTAAACTGTACTCTTTTCGTGCAAAATTACATATCTATAAATAATATTATTATAAATTAGTAGTATTTTATCGCCTCCAAGATTGCATCATAAAGATATCATCAATACGATAAACAAATAAAAGATCGGAAGAAGAAATACTCACAATTCAAATTTTGGAATGCCAGGATCAACCTCTTATAGAAACTCGATTATCAACCTTGGCTCAGATCCTTCAAAAACGAAAAGAAAACTCATCGCATATGAAGATACAAGAAAAAGAATCGATGATTTTCTTTTATTTAAAGAACATTACGAACAAAGCAAAAAGAAAAAAATATACTTACAAAAATTGCGAAAAAGAAAAGAAATACTTACAAAATTATACGAAACAAAAAGAAAAAAAAAAGCTCAGAATATTATGAGAGGTTTACAATAGTTTCTCACTTCTCGCAGTTCACGCAAATAATGAGAATATGGTTCTGTGGTGGAAGGGTCCAATTTATATAGGGCAGGAAGGTAGGGCTTTTCCTCGTGACTTCACGACAAAATTACGGTCTTGACCCTCCGTTTTACAGGGACGTTTCAGTTTTTTTTTTTTTAACTCTTATTTTGGTTTATTATTTTATGAATCCATTATTAGCTGAAAACTGACTGCGTATGAGGCGTGAATTTCGCAACTAATTTTAAATTTTTATTAAATTTATATTATGATTTAAATAAAAAAATTAGTTCATATTTTAAAATTAAAAATTTACGTGATTAATATTATGTGTGAAAAATAAAAAAATAAAAACCGGTAGAAATGTATTATTTTCCATACCGAATATGGGGTTTTAATATCATTCCCTGTTGTTTCAGAAAAAGCCCCATGCATTTTTAAATTGGTTAGTTGACCAATTAAAAATAAATTATTAAATTTAAAAATAAAGGGATTAAATTAAAATCTAAAAAAGAGTAGAGATCTGGTTTAATTGGAAGATGACCAAAATGGTCAATTGAGTGAATTAAGGAAGTTTGAAGTGAGGAAGAGATTTGTATGAATGATGGCACTTACGGTGATACGATTCCTATTCACCCATTATTTTGACACGTACCTGGCTCTTCACAATTTTCCACATCACTGCTTTGCTTTGCTTTATTTATTTATTTCCTCTTTCGGAATATTCTTTTTTTCAATTTTATTTAAAAGTCATTTTCTTTTATTATTATAATAAGTAGAACTTTGTTCTCGAATTTCTAAAAGTAATTTTTAAAATTATTACTATTTGTTACTATTCTATAAATTAATTTTTTTAAAGAATTAAGAATATTAGTTTGAAAAACTCTTATAAATAAGTAATTATTGATTTTGTTTCCTTCTTTTCTGGATTGGGGTTTTATTATAAAAAATAGTAGTAAATTAAAGAATTAGTTAGAAAATAATGTCAACTAGATTTTATCTTTTGAAATTTATTTAACTAAAAAAATAATTAGAGTAATAATAAAATTATATTTTAATATTATTAAACGTGTTGAATTCTTAAATTTTTTTATTTTTAATTGTATTATTTAAAGGTCATATAAAAATATGAAAAAAAATATTATTATTCTAATATTAATTATAATTTAAAAGAAAGTAAAATAAATTTTCTCTCAAATAGTAAACCTGTCATGTGAGATGATTGGTTATTTGCACATGTGAAACGTGTCACACTTTAATTTTTTTAAAAAAATTTGGGTTGAATGTTGAATTATCACGTATTAATTTCTTGTGAAGTAATAGTAGGTTTACAAGCAACCAACACATGACAAGTCAACTTATTTTTAAAATCATATATACTGTTAGCTAAAAAAGGCATTGCGAAAAATAGAAACTTCACAATTAAATTGGTGCCTAAGGTAGTGGTATTCCTTTAAGCACCAAACAACAAATAAATAAAACACAAAAAAATATTGTTTATGTATTTTAGTTTCCTTACATATGCAGAGCCTAGCTTGTGAGAAACATTTATTGTCTTCAATACTTAAAATAAATTATCCTAATCTATCACACACCCTATGACAAGTTTCCTCACAATTGTACCTTGAAGATTAGATACGTTCATCACTAAATTCACCAATTGTGAATTTAGCAAGTAAAACCACAACACAAAGGTTTTACTATCAATATGCGCTCATTCAATAAGGTTCCTCACTTTGAATAGATTAAGTGCTCAACTCTCTCCATACATAAGTCTATATAAGTCTCTCCATTATATAAAGTTTATTGAGACTTGCTTACATAACAAGACCTATCACAACCTCTATAAAACAGTTATATTATAAACTGAATACAATATAATAATAATGAACAAGATAGACAAGGATTCTTGGTAGCTAAGTCTTTAGAGATTCAATCCAATCCAACTTCATTTATTCAAAGGATTAGATAAGTGTAATCTTATTCAATCCAATCACCAATATATGACTCCCTAGGTTATATGATCTTCCATAATGGGCTAAATATCATGCATATAATCAGCATAGCCTAATCAAACAATTTAATAAATTGCCAACACCTTAAAATATGAAAACTATCTCCATACAATTTGTTGGGCAAGGGAGTGGGTACTCCCTTTGGCACCAATTTGTCAGTTTCATGTTTTCAACAATCTCCCCCATTAACAATTTGTTGAACAAAACATACACAAAGCAAGAAGCTCTAACATTAAATAACCTCAGCTCCCCTTTAGCATACTCTCATTAACTTAATAGACTTAACTTAGAAAATGATTAAGTAAATTAATCATCAATGCTTAGTTGAATTCGCATTAATAACCAACCAACCAACCATAATTATAACTAAGTAAGCTAACCAAGTAAGGACCTAATGCATCAAAGTAAATGAAATCCATAAGCAAAACCAGTTCTCTAGGAGTTCAAAATCCGTTCACCAGCAGTATCAAAATAAAAAGGAAGTAGCAGCAGCAGAAGCAAACAAACTAAAAATTGAAAACTTCATTTCTCAATGTTGCAACAAAATTTCCCAAAATATCTCCCTCTTTTAGCAGTCCCCCTTTCAAGAATAGTTTCTAGCCTCATCATCAAGCATCCTTTCTTTTTATCTCTCCTTTTTTTATCAACAAAATGCCAAACTAATCTTTACTAGGCAATGCAAGTAGATCAGCCTATAAAAGCTCTTTGATTATCAATCAACTTTCTCAAAACTTTGGCTTTAGATTGCAGTTTGTTTCAATATATATGATTGAATTCAATAGAGAAGTTGAATTTATTAATTACCCTTTTCTTCATGCTCGAGGGGGCAAATTTGGTGCCTATAGCAATAGGCACTTCTTGGGTTTAAGATACTTCCTCCTGCTTAACATTATCATAACAATGTTACTCCCCCTATGGCACCCAAACTTCCTCGGGACGATGTGACCCAAATCCACAACGTCACATTAACCACCAAAGTGACTCGAAACACATCCCAATATGTACACGCACAAATAATTTTTTCCTACTTATTTGATTGATAACAATAGTCATAGTCATGCAATTAAATCATACATAACCATGGATATCAAACAAAACTTAATTACATGCTTTAACTATCAAGAATCATTCAAATTGAAATAAAGGGAAAAATTGTCATTTAACATTCAACTTATGGAAACATTCGCATATTAACAATTTTGAAATACATTTCATCTTCAAAAACCTTTTAGTAACATTGTTGAAGAAATCAACTTAACCCGATTTACAAATCTCTGTTAATTTTAAAAACAAGTTTTAAAGACTAAATTGAAAGAATGAAAAAACATCAGAATAAACATAATACAATATTATTTTTACGTTTACGAAATTAGGCATTTAAATCTCATATATGAATTTTTTCAAAGCATTTTATTGCATTTTAAAATCCAATTTCACTGTCTAAAACTTAAGACTAAACTACAAAGTTAGAAAAATAAGACAAAACGGACAATTTATCACATCATGACCACACGACTTACCATGCAGCAACGTGGCTTGATTAAGGCACCTCGTCACGTTGACATGATTTGTAACATTCACACCCGACCTGATCTCTGAATCTCTGGCTATAAAGTGTCACACTGAATAGGATCTTTCCTGACTGCATACTTTTATACTTAATAATTTTAAATAGTGGTTTATTTAAGTTACAATTAATACTCATTACAATCAAAGGCTTAAAATTTAATTAAAAAAATGCTGACTCGAAATTTCAGACTCTAGGGAAAACTGTATAGTTACAATATGTCCGACCCTAAAGCAAAGCCTTTAAAGGTACCCCATTCCTATGTACATGACAACTTACCAACGATGATCCTGGATTTAACACAGTCTTGTTGGTTCCCTTCCAAAAATCCTTACACATCTAATGAGTCTGCAAACATAAGCAAGCTTTGGTAAGTTCAACAAAACTTAGTGAGTTTCCTTGATACTACTTATATAGATGTGAAAATGTTGAACCCCTCCCTATGGAGGTATTAACTTAAATAATAAATTTTAATTCACTAAATCCCTATTTCACTTAGGTGTTCGCATTTTACCCAGAGTGGCGGACTCCGAGACAACTTCTGTAACACCCCTAACCCATAACCGTCGCTGGAATAGGTTAAGAGGCATTATTGGACTCATAACATAGATCAGAACCATCAAAAATCAAATATCCTTTTATTTCAATAAACATAGATCATTCATATCAACGTGAACTTAAAACGATCGTACGAAGTCTAAAACATGCTTTCAAGATCAATTCGATAACATATGAAAGTTTCAGAACTTATAAAAAATTTCAACTTTTAAAAGGTCATACGCCCGTGTGAACAGGCCGTGTGCCTCACACGGTCTTAGGCACGCCTGTAACGCCCTCACACCCGAGACCGTCGCCAGAGTCGAGCTGGAGGTGTTACTAAACTTAATTCATTAATTAAACAATTCATACGATTCATTTTAAGATTTCCAGACAAACTGGCTAACTGCGTCACAGTCGCTTAAAAATTCATATCTTGAGTTCTGAAACTCGAAATTAAGATCCGTAATTTTTTCCTGAAACTAGACTCATATATCTATCTATTAATTTTTTTCTATAATTTTTTGATAGAGCCAATTAGTACAGTTTACTAGTTAAACTTCCCCTATTTCAGGGTTTGACTACTCTGACCCCTGTGTATTATGAATCAGATATCTCCCTGTACAGAGTTTCAATGACTATGCTGTTTGTTCCTAATAAAACTAAACTCAATAAGGATTTCATACATGTAAGGAAAAACTCCTAATTGTTTTTGTACAATTTATGGTGAATTTTTAAAATCAGAACAGGGGATTCAGAGATCGCTCTGAACCTGTTCTACTAAAACTTAAATATCTCATAAAATATAACTCGTTTACCTGTTTCGTTTCTTCCATATGAAAATAGGATCATCAAGCTTCGAATACATAACTTATTCATCATTTAATTTCATTTCTAATATTTTTATTGATTTTTCAAATTCACGTCACTACTGCTGTGTGAATCTATTTTATGGTAAATTTTATCTATTCATGGTTTCCATGGATTAGCTAGAAATTTGATATACATAACACCAAATATGATCATGGCTAGCCATTCAAATGGCTAATCATTACCAAGCATTTCCATACCACTCAATAACCATATCATAAGACCATATAAACAAAATGATTATAATGCTATACATGCCATACTCAAAATATACAAGCCATTATGCCAAGATAGTATACGGATAGTGTGAGCGAGCCTCTGACCGTTCCCGATTTTCGAGCTGGCTTGTCAAAACTATAAGGAATGAAAAGGAGGGAGTAAGCATAAATGCTTAGTAAGTTCACATGCAAATAGCAAGTAACATAACCATATAAGCAAACATAAAACATCATTTGCATAATCATCATCAAGACATTCATATCATATTTTCATTTATCATCTTACCATATTGTTGTTATATTGAGTTTTCAACCCGAGGGTTAAGTACATACTTGTTCAAAGTATCCATTTCACAACACTTACCAATACATTCCTTTCATCTCGAGTATTCCTCCATTTGAGTAGAATTATATTCCGATGTGTTATATTGTTGTTATATTGAGTTTTCAACCTGAGGGTTAAGTACATACTTGTTCAAAGTATCCATTTCACAACACTTACCAATACATTCTTTTCATCTCGAGTATTCCTCCATTTGAATAGAACTTTACCCGTTGAACACATCGGAATATAATTCGGATATATGGAAAGTTTGCACATAAGTGCCACATATGTAGCCAAGCTACCATGTAACCCGCCCATAAGCGAACTCGGACTCAACTCAATGAGCTCGGGCATTCACATCCATAAGTGAACTCAGACTCAACTCAACGAGTTCGGATGCCTAGTTACATCTCATGAACTCGGACTCAACTCAACGAGTTCGGACATTTGCATCCATAAGTGAACTCGGACTCAACTCAACGAGTTCGGATGCCCAAATATCCCAGTAACATGTCACTTGTATCCTAATCCATTCCTAAGGTTCAACGGGACCTTTTTCCCAATCATGTGTCTCAACCATCTTCTACGGAATGTCGATACCGATACTCAGTAGTATTTTACATTTTCCAAGTATATCACATAATTTGACATATTATCAAACAATTATCACAAGTATAATATTTCATAATAATTATCATATCATTTAAATAACATTAAAACATTTAAAATAATAACTATGTTACCAACATGTACATATGAACTTACCTCGTATGCGAAAATGGCTACTTTTACCATTTCATCCACAACTTGGTATTTTCCCCATTTTAGCCCGAATTTTAGTTTTCCTTGCTAATCGAGCTTGGAAGCTTGAAAAACCCTAGCCATGGTTTCTCCTTGCTATATTTTTCCATGGGGTTGAAGATGGACACATTTGGGTTTTAAAATTTGCCTTTTAATTCATTTTATCCCTAAATGACCAAAATGCCCTTTTTACTATTTTTAAAATTTTTACCCTTCCAAGCCCATTTTTGTCCAAATTTTTTTAAGAAATTGGTCAAATTACTCTTTAAGGACCTCTAATTAATAATCTAATTCAATTTTATGCAAAATGCTTCTAGAACACAAGTTTTGCAATTTATTCAATTTAAACCCTAATTTCAAATTAAGCACTTTATGCATAGAATTTCTTCACGAAATTTTTACACAATCATGCAATCATATCATAGACCTCAAAATAATTATAAAATAATTATTTCTATCTCGAATTTGTGGTCTCGAAACCACCATTTCGACTAGGCCCAAAATCAGGATATTACAACTTCTATATTACCTTTTTGGCGATTAGATTGCTTGCAATCATTACTTGGTCAAGCTTATGACCGGTCACCATGTTGTGGTGATTCTTGGACCTTCAGTCATAATTGTAGATCATTGTTTTCCTACACATTACATTATCCTAAATACACTTCCATTACGAGCATCCATTCTATCGATTCTCTTTTCTTATAGTATACTAGTGTATTGATTGATAATCCCCTACTAAGACTGCTAACACAAATCTGCTCCATTCTGGCAAACTTAATGCTATTTCATCCTATATGTTTCTAACCTTCATTTAGGTTGAAATATCACTAGATTTACTTCTTTGTAATTCACCTTATTTGCGTTACCTTGCTTCTCATGTGTATTATGTCTATCTGTTTTGGTTCACTTGAGCCTCCAGTTTCAAGCAAATTGTTATCTGAACAATCGTTCGAGTCTACAATTTCTTTTACGTGATAGTTCCTTATGGAACTAACTCTAATACGATTAAGCTTACGACATATTTTCATCAAAGAGGAATAGTCTTGAAAGGCATATTTGTCACTAGGATACTTGTGTTGGGTATTTCTCTCTCTTTCTTATCCAAGTTTCATTTAGCGCCCCTTGGGGGTCATTAATGGCAGATCCTTAATTGTGATCCTCGGATACATCTTCTCTCATTTTTCTTTACACTAGGCATTACTAGTATATTATTTCCCATATCGGATTCTAACCGATTTACCACCCATATGCCCTACAACTCTATTGAATACTCTTTGGTGAATCGTTTCTTTTTTTACTTCTTTTACCTCATTTGATGGATTCCCTAATCATCTATTGGCTCAGTATCGTTTGGTCAATACTTACATTTTTCATCCAACCCTTTTTCCTAGATTGCATGACTTCCTGCGATTTCCATCATCGCTATCTACCGTGTTTTTATTGTCCCAATAAACTACCTCATGTTTAATGTCCTAACGGACTCTATATGCTGCCACAGTCGAGCTTTGGTCTTACACAACATACTCATTTTTTTATCCCGAAGAATTCATTGTGCTACCATAGACGAGTTATAATCTTACAGAACATACACGCGTTTTCTGTCTTGATGGACTCTCTATGTTTCCATAGCCAAGCTATGGTCTTACACATCATACCCTATGTTTACTGTCCTGACAGACTCTCTATGTTGTTATAGTCGAGCTATGGTCTTAGACAACATACCCTGTGTTTATTGTCCTGACAAACTGTTTATGTCACCATAGCCAAGCCATGATCTTACACAGCATACCTTGTGTTTACTATCCCAGCAGACTCCATTGGTTGTCATAACTGAGCTATGGTTTACACCTTATACCTCTTTCAAGTGTTTCTATGAAGGACTTTACCGCCATTGCGATGTCACCCAATAGAGCCTATTAATCATCGTTACAGTGTTGCTTTATGGAACTTAAATATCGGTGTCATTGTGTAACATCCCGAATTAGGGTCTAGTCAAAATAATAGTTTTGAGACCACGAATCTGAAGTAAAAATCATTCTTTTATGATTCTTACGAGGTCTATGATATGATTTCATGCTTGTGTGAAAATTTCATGAAGAAAATTTATGAGTAAAGTGTCCAATTTGACTTTAGGGACTAAATTGAATAAGTTGCAAAGTATGTGTTTCTAGAAGCTTTTAGTATGAAATAGCTTTGGATTATTAATTAGAGGCTCTTAAATAGCAATTTTCCCAATTTCTATCTTTATGGACAAAAATGGGCATGCATGGATAAAATTTGAAAGAAAGGCTTAAAGAGTATTTTTATCTTTTGGTAAATAAAAGAATAAAAGGGGAAAAAGAAAGCAAAGTTTGTCCATCTTCTTCTTGCTTGTGCCAAAATTTCAAGGGCCACAACAGCTAGGGTTTTCAACTTTTCAACCTTGATTGTAAGTGCTCCCTAGCCCCGTTTTTTATGTTCTTTGTATTTTTGAAGTCTTTGAAGCATGATCTATCCATTTCTAGCCATATTTTGAGCTAGGGTTCATGTATAAAATTTGACCCATGTGTGACATGTTTGTATCTTGATGTTTAATGAAAGAATATGAAATTTTTGATGTGTGTTTAACATCTTTTACTAAGTGATTTTTGATAGAAATGCATGGAAAGGACTTGTTTGTAAAAAGGTATAAAAATGAGTAGTAAAATGTGAAATTAAGGAAAATGTGAGCTAATATGAGCATGGAATAGGTTCGGCTAGGCTTGGGTAACAAAGAAAATGAACACATTTCATTTTATGAGCCTAAAGACTAATTTGTAAATATGTGAAAGTTTAGGGGCAAAATTGTAATTTTGCTTAAATGTAGTTTTTGGGCTTATTTGAATAATATGATGATTAAATGAGCTAAATTTTCTATTATAGATCAAGAAAAATGGAGTCAGGACCTAGACCGGGGATAAAACAAGATTTTGGACTAAAATGAATTAATTGTCCATATTTTGTACTGAGGTAAGTTCATGTGTAAATAATGCAATGTTGTATCATGTTTTAATGCTTTATTAAATGTATGAACTTCTATGTTTAATTTTTATGATGAGTGTATGAATGACATAATGGTCAATGAGAACGACTTTGTGAACAAGTTCGACAAAGATGAGACATCGAGAAAATCCCATTTGAACCTTAAGAATAATTTAGGATACAATGTGACATGTCACTAGGAACTATGTGATTATGAGCTCATGAAATTATGTGTATATGTGATTATGTGAATCCGGGTGCTAGTCTTATACGTTCTACTGATGGCTGGGTAGCCCAACATGTGTTGCGGGTACCCGTCAGCTTGTGTGAACAGCCCAAGTAGTTACGTCCTGACTGTCAGCTTGTGTGAGTAGGCCCGTGATTAGCTCGAAAGCGAGCAATGTGTGATTGTGATATGAGGTAGCATGTCGCTACGTTTGAAGCACTATGTGCAAGTATTCCGTGTATCCGATAGCATTCCGAGTGTTCAACGGGTAAACATGTAAGTTATTCGAAAAGTAAGTCAATGATGAGAAAATGTGACAATGTGTTACGAGTTGCTACAGGTATGTACGAAATATATGAATGAGCTCGGTATGTGATGAACTTTTGGTAAGATTGAAATTGTGTAAGTTAAGCCTATGAATTTATGATAACACATAAGTAAACTATGTTATGTCATTGGTATTTATATATATGATTATATTGCTATTTATTTGCATGTGAACTTATTAAGCTTTATGCTTACTCCCCTCTCTTTTCCATTTCCTTATACTACCTCTAAGCTAGCTCGGGAATCGAAGGACTTCGGAAGCATGATCACACTATCAACTGGATATTTGGGTATAGTTAGTCTCAATATTTTAAGTATGGCATGTATAGGGACTTGGTCTTTTTGTTATGTGTCATATTGATTAGCTAAATGTGTTGGCTCATGAAGGTATTATGATTATTTTGTATATGGCCATGAGAGGTGGCTCATATTGATTATTGGGTTGTAACCCTAATTATTAGTGCATGCATGCAAATGTGCTTAGGCTTTAATGTGGATACAGTTGCTTATGGTTAATGAGTGTGATGGATGGCATGTATGGTTGGTGTATGAAATATGAATTAATATGTATGACAATAAAGGTGATGCAAGTGTGTAATTTGGAAGTAGGTTAGTAAAGATGATAGAAAAATATGAAATTTGTGTGGAATGCCATATGAAAGCATGATAGTTTAAATAGGTGATATGTTGACATTACCAAGTCATAATTTAACCATGAATATGAATGCTTGAGAAATAAAATGTACCATGTTGCATGCCATGAAGTGAGTGCAAGTATGTGAGTGTTTAAGGCTGGCAAATAGCTTGGAAAATAGCCTAGAAATTATCCACAAGGTTAAACACATGGGCATGTGTCTAGGCTGTGTGTGACACATGATCCACCCCATGGGCGTGTGATCCGGCTGTGTGTCCCCTGCACCCTAATTAATGCAAACAAAATGCCTGGTAGTAAACACACGGGCAGAGACACGGTCGTGTGTCTCAACCGTGTGGAGGACACGACCTTAGGATATGGACGTGTGCCTAGGCCGTGTGAAGTCTGGACTTAATTTTGAGAATTTAATTCGCCACACGGGCTAAGCACATGGGCGTGTGACTTGACCGTGTGACCTTATTTTGTTGATGACGTCATAGTTAAAGAGTTACACGAGTTGAGGACACAGATGTATCCCAAGCCACACGGGCGTGTGTGATCACAATGCCTACCCACACGGGTGTGTGACTCTCCAAAATAAGAAAATTTTCTAAGTTTTCTCAAAGTTTTCTACAGTTCTCGGTTTAGTCCCGAGCCACTTCCGATGTATGTTTCAAGCCTCATTGGCCTTTATAAGGGACAATTTGCATGTGATTGGATGAATTTGGTTTGAATAAAATTTTATAACTCGGCATTGTATGTTAGTTTACATTTAAGTCTGATAATGCCTCGAACCCCGTCCCGGTGTCAGATACGGGTAAAGGGTGTTACACATGGTGTTGCCCTGAATGACCTGTAATGGCCTAAATTAAAGGTTATTGGAACAGTGGTTTCGTAACCACAAATT
This sequence comes from Gossypium hirsutum, assembly GCF_007990345.1. NCBI lineage: Eukaryota > Viridiplantae > Streptophyta > Magnoliopsida > Malvales > Malvaceae > Gossypium > Gossypium hirsutum. The sequence goes on along the minus strand of NC_053436.1, from coordinate 56,395,715 downwards.
CGATTAAAGAGAAATTTATTTTAATATTTTTGCATGAATATTGATATGATATGAAAATCGTATGAAAATATCGATAGAAAAATTTTACCGATTTAAGGGTTAGTTAGAAAAAAAATTATTGAAGAAATTGGGTAAAAACAAGGTATCGAGACCTCAAACTCTTAAAAACGAGTTGGAAATATTATTATAAATATTTATGAAATTTTAGTAATGTGGTATTAAAATTTTGTTAGGAAATTTTAATGCTTAGGTAGTCAATTAAATGAAAATGACTAAATTGGAAAAGGTGTATGTAACACCCCCAACCCGTATCCATTGTCGGAATAGGGTACGAGGCATTACCGGAGTTTACTGAACATTTTCAGATGATTTTGAGTTATTTATTATTCATATTTTGAAAATAACCATAACGTTTCTCTATTGGGCCCTCGAAGCCCTAAACATACATTAAAAACCAACCGAAATTAAATCGGGATCATAAAAAAAATTTCGCAAAATCTTAAATTATATTTTCATCTAAGTACTTACCATTTCAATGCTTTTTATAATTAAACATGTTACCATTCAATCAATAGTTTGGCACTTGTCTAAACGTCATACAACAACATTGTTAGTATAATTGCACATACTTCATATAAATTCAACAATGATATACCTATTTTCTCAACATATCACACTTAAGTTCAATAATAGTCTCAACTTACATAATTTCCTTATATCAACATATCAAAGATAATTATATATGTACATGTCACAAGATATATTATTCTCTTACTATTTCTTCATAAACATATATCATTCATTTCGTTATATCAATATTTCATGCATCATCATTTCCTTATATCTTATGTATATTTACTTTGGTAATAGTTCGTATTAAACTTAACATAAATTAAATTCCATGTATCTATACTTATTTCATTTATCTATCTTCTTAATTATTTCATACAACTATTTTGTACATATATTTCCATATGACCAATTCCTGTAAACATTTCACACAACCATTTTGTACAACCAATTCATATAACTATTTGTCATCTGGTACATATTACCTGAATATTAGTTGTTCAACAGATATCTTGGCGTCTCTCTTCCACGGTCTTATTTATCTTTGACATGATGCCATAGTGTCTTTCAACTATGGTCTTACTCATTTTCTGTCATGTTGTCATGGTATCTTTCAACCATGGTCTTACACATTTCATATCAGGCTGCCATGGTATCTTTCAACCATGGTCTTACACATTTCATATAGGTTGTCATGGTATCTTTCAACCATGGTCTTACACATTTCATATCAGGTTGCCATGGTATCTTTCAACCATGGTCTTACACATTTCATATCAGAGAGCACACTCCCGCGAACCTCATCCTTACAGTGGGATTACCAGTCCAGGCTAAATCCCCTGTAATATAAACTCATAGAGTATTGTCGGGATTACCAGTCCAGGCTAAATCCCCTGCAACGACAATTACTCTAATGAGCTTGGATCTGAATTACCAGTCCAGGCTAAATTCAAACCCTAATTCAGATTACCCCTCCAGGCTAAATCCATTTTCCACATATTCTTCGGAAGGGCTATATCAGGATAGGATCACCCGTTCGGGCTAGATCTTTTTTACCGTCAATTCCTTTTCAGAGATCCATCGAATTTTCCTTTCATTCAACTGGGATTTCTTCCCATTTTTATCAAATATATCAATGTTTTATCAATTTTCATACAATGAACATTCAAATCATATTCACATCAATAACATACATTCCAAGCATTTAATAATATAATTCAAGTTACATAAACTTACCTAGTGAAATTGTAGAAATATCAAGATTTAGGGACATTTTGGTAATTTACTATTTTCCTAATTTTTACCCGATATTAAATTGACAATTTCATTCAATTTATTAATTTAGATAATAAAACAATTCATTCTCTTCAATTTGATCA